>NC_090740.1:72970024-72982524 GCF_036898095.1 Palaemon carinicauda | reverse complement strand
GGTTAACTAATGCCTTGTAGTTTATCAGTGAATACTTTCCTCTTGGTAAGAGTAGAAGAGAATCTTTAGCTATGGTAAGCAGCTATTCTAGGAGAAAGACACTCCAAAATCAAACCATTGTTCTCTAGGGTTTAGTATTGCCATAGCCACTGTACCATGGCCTTCCACTGTCACTATTCTCGCTTATTTCTTTTCCTATTGTCTTGTGAAGTTTTTATAGTTTATATATGAATTTGTTTTATTCAATGATTAATTACTTCTCTTGTAGTTTATCTATTTCCCTATTTCCCTATTTTATTCCTCTCTGGGCTATTTTCCCTGTTGGAGACCTTGGGCTTACAGCATCCTACTTTTCCCACTAAGGTTGTAGCCTAGCAAATATTGTTATTATTTATAATAATGATAATAATAATAATAATAATAATAATAATAATAATAGAGTACCTATATTAACTCTTTAAGCTAGCTTGATTGCCTTTTATCTCATTTACAGATGAGATACAACTAAAACTTCATTCTCAATCCTCACGTACCTTATCCTTTGAAAATTATAGTAAGTCGTATAAGCTGCTTTTAGTAAAGATTAATTCATGTCTTCAGTGTAATAAGTTATGGAGGACCATGGCACGTGAACTCTACGAATAGATGTGATTTAAATTAAGTTTCCTAAGAATAGCATAGAGAGAGAGAGAGAGAGAGAGAGAGAGAGAGAGAGAGAGAGAGAGAGAGAGAGAGAGAGAGAGAGATGTGGGGGGACGGGTCGGATGTCAGATGCAGTTTCCTAGTTTCCTATTCAGGTTGAATTATCTAAAAAAACAAAGTTATTCTTTCACAGAGAGAGAGAGAGAGAGAGAGAGAGAGAGAGAGAGAGAGAGAGAGAGAGAGAGAGAGAGAGAGCTGGTTCCAAATTGGACAAAATTCTTCATTTACGAAAAGAAAAGATATCATCACTGAAAAAAATCATTACTTTCAATAACCAATAGTCTTTAAACTAGATGTAATATTTTCTTTTTTCATCATATACGGTTAATAACACTGTTTGACAGTAACTTTATTTCGATCACTTTCACGTGGGCTCATTTCCAGGAGAAAAGAGAGTATTATTTCTTCTCGTTTCCTCTATTAGTTTTATACCGACCAATAGTGGCATAAATCAGATGCCACTGAATTCATTGAAGATATCAGTCATTTCTCGATCATTTAAAGCAATAACATGAGCATACGAAATATCAGTAAATGTCAACAAACAGTGAAAGGGTGAATTGACATGAATATTGATAGTCACAACAGTTCCTCCTTTTCATTGTTATAGATCAAGACTAACAAAAGTCTTTTATATACAGCATTTCTCTGTAACACTATTTAAAAATTAGTTCATTATCTTCTGTCTGTGTTTTCAATACAACTGTAGTAAAAATGAAGCGAATAATCTCCAAAAGTATATAAATTTATCTTTCACTGATCAGTACACGACACTGTAACATAGATTGCAAGCAAGTACCGGGTGGGCGATCGGTGACGTATTCGCGCTCGTCGACGGAATAGGATCATCGGAAGTCAAGTAGATTCCTCGTTCTTGGGAAGAGAATCTGCAGTCACTGCTTTCGCAGGTGATGCAGACTGCAGAGGAGGGAGAACGGTGTGGGGAATGAGGTGCGACGACTGTGGAGGTGAGGGAGGATGAGCAGAGAAGGGATTCGTGTTCAGAGGTGGAAGTATTGTGGGGTAGTGAGGGGCATTGGGTGGCGCCAGAGGGGCAATTGGGGTCGAGGAAGAAGAGCGGTTGGGTGGGGTGGTTACGTGGATGGTTGGGGAAGGATGGATGTTCGAAAACACAGAATGGGTACTTGTGTAGGATAGAGCACTGGGTTGAGGACGACTGGTTGATGGGGATGGAAGAGTAGTCGGCAGGGTGAAGCTGCTCTGGAAATGGGAGGTTCTTTGAGGAGAACTCAGAAGATGCAAGGTCTGGTGGGGAGGGATGGAATGGGCAGTAACCAGAGGGGGATGAGTGGGAGGAGGTGTCTGGGTCTTCGAAGCAGTGCTGGTTTTGTTCGAGGTGAACATCTTGGGGTATTCGGGTTCCAGATGAGGAAGGACTCAAGGGTAAAGAAAGGGTTGCAGGATGTGGCTGAAGTTTTGTGTCAGAAGAAGGGGAACACGTAGATGTGGACGAGGGAGCCGAGTGGTCCAGATGAGGCATTACCAAACACTGACGGAGAAATTGATTTCTTCTCGGTCAGCCACACACTTGGCGGCCTTTTCCTTCCCTTGACATTTACTAAAACTGCAACAGTAGGTGAGGGACGTACTGTATTAAACATACATAAATGCCATTGACACTTCAACGAAAAAAAATTCAGGTTAGGTTTGGCTAGCAAAAGGTATTATATGTTTTAGGAAAACTAGGCATATGGCAAACAGATATCACATTTTATGATATTTCTACCGAAAGCGACGAAGCTAGTTTGATGTATTTGACAATTCTTTTAATACACATTTCCCAACATCATTTGCTTTACTCCTGCGTAAAAGAGAGATTAAAAGCTTCGCGAAAACAGTAAAAGAAAATTCAAGACTCCTGATTTATTCAAGATTCAATTTTAAGAACAAGTTTGAACATACTAATTTATATAATGCATAATATGAGTTTTATTAGATTTAATCAAACAGTAAAACAGCACTCTTCAACCTATATGTAAACCGAGGGTTAACAAATCTTTGTATATTTAAATCAATAGATAGTCTATGAAAAAAGACAAAAGATTGTAATTGTATTATTACGTCATAGAATTATATTCTTTAAAAAAGATACTATTGAGAAACTCAACTGCTAACACTCCTTGGAAAAAAAAATATAGTTTATTATCTCAGTATCCTTATAGACCTTTCACTTACCGTTATTTCTATTACATTTGGAATACTGTCGGACTACTGCATATGGTTATCCGTAACGAATAGCAAGTTCGAGGTTTAATGATTACATGAGTCTTATTCCTTCCTGTATCGCTTAACTTTATCACCATTTAAGCATTGGTTCTATAAGATATTTATAAATCTACACGATCGCTCTAAAGGAGAAAATTACCTTTTAAAGGTAAGAGAAGCCTTGAAGATGTCAAAATTCTAAATAAGGGAAACTATTTAAACTATTAATTGAAGGTGAGAAAGCCTCATAATCATGAAAAATTATAAAAATCTTTAATTTGATAAAAAAAAAAAACTTTCACATCTACAACTCATTTGAATAATTTATCAACGGGTTATTCATAAGTTTGTGCTGCTTAATATACTCAATGTACATGATACAATATATAAAATGAATGCATATGTATCTTTGTAAGTCCTTGTGCGATACATAAATTCTTCATGATACATACATAATCTCTTAGAGAATATAAATGTTATATATGTGCGAGAGATACACATAATATTCTGAGGGTACCCGACTATTCCTGCATTAGTAACCATCATAATTATTCTCACAAAATACATATACATACATACCTATGTATATATATATATATATATATATATATATATATATATATATATATATATATATATATATATAATTCTTTGTGCTACTTAAATACCATCATGCTAGGCCATACGCAAAGTATGAATTATCTTCTCTCTTGGGATTTAGAATTCTAGAATTATACAAAAGGCAGATAAAGCTACTATAATTTATTAAATTTTTATTGTTGTTCTTCCAAAAAAATGTGTAGATTGTTTTTTCTTTTTTTTTACTTTCAGATGGAAGAGGGATTCATTTTTCAGGGAGTCATCCCAGTTGATCCAATTATTCAAGGAAATAAATCTTTTGTTCATACCCAGTATTAATTTTGCTATAAATTCCTTTTGCAAATCAAGCACAAACATCAACAATCAACGTTCCATCTATCTAGATTCCATTAACTCTCCCAAAATTACTCATGTTAACTTTAACTTTTAATTCTTTACGCAATGTCATCATAATCTATCCTGAGAACCGTGTTGTTTAAGTCAATTCTTCCATGTATATTAATTTCTCTCTATTCATCATGGTTCAATACACCGCGGACGAGCTTTGGTAATTGTATCTTCTCAAGAGAGTACTTCAAATTAGGTTTTCCTGTTTTATTGCTTCATTCAACAATCAAGGATGGAATATGTAGAAAAAAAAAAAAAAAAAAAAAATACAACAATAATCACACCAGGACGCATAACCACATATTAACATTGCTCTTCTCGGGTGTCCCTGTTGTAAATTCATTCCATTGATAATGTTGAATAATTTCACATTGATATACAACATTACTGCA
This sequence comes from Palaemon carinicauda, assembly GCF_036898095.1. NCBI lineage: Eukaryota > Metazoa > Arthropoda > Malacostraca > Decapoda > Palaemonidae > Palaemon > Palaemon carinicauda. The sequence goes on along the minus strand of NC_090740.1, from coordinate 72,978,217 downwards.
CATACGATTTAGATGCTGTGATATAAGATGATTCATCAAAGGAAATTATTTTCCTTCAATCTCTAAATGTATACTCTTTTTGTCTTGGCATTAAACGCTGTAAAACAAAATATCAAATGTATTTACTATCAACCACGTCATGGACCTAGCAAACGTGAACAGGAGGAAGCTATTTCACTTGGCTGAGTAACCTTTTCAATGGCAGGTGGTGTGAAATTTCAGTATGATATGTACAGTTGGACACAAAAGTCCCTGGCACACCTTTCTCCTTAAAAGTTCACCCAATCACACCGTTATTGAGCGGCGAGTGCTTGTGTTTAGCCTCGCCAACCACCTCTGCCATCTTTTACTACTTGGTTTTGTTACTCGCCGCGAAGTAAGGGTGTGACAAGTGGACTTTTAGGAGCAAGGTTTGCCAGAGACTCTTGTGTTCAACTATACACAATTATAATATTTCTGTACGTTCTTATTAATGTAATGGTAAGATAGTAAATTTTATCAAGATGCAATCTTGAATTTTATTTCTTAATAAATGCTGACTTGTGAAAAGAAGTAAATGACCAACCTCGAGGCAAGAATTAATTCACTTATGGATCCGGCAACAAGTCTCTTCATGTTTGCCTGCCAATATTGATCTTCGTGCACCATTACGATAAGTGAGCCCTAAAGCTAATTGTCGACATTTTGTTCTGGAACTCATTATTTTCCTCATTTTAATAAGCAGATTCAATTTCATATTTTTTGTACAAATTATTTCGACTATTACCCATATGAACTTCGTGAATTTATTATGGATTAAAAAGAACACGAAGAAATTTGATTAAAAAAAATATGGTAATTTATTTTTCAAAATAAATATACTAAATATGAGAAAATATTTAACGAAACTATTTGTAAAATTTCAATGTTCCCTCAATCATCTGAAAAAATGGCATCTATTCTTGGTACTTTTTGTGTAAATATCGGAATCGTATGGAAACTTTTATTACAAAATTGTGAGATTAAGGTAACTAATCCTTCCTCGAATACTGTAAACAATTGATCACGAATGACTCTATTGCTAAAGGAGCCACTAGATAAAGGTGTCATTATTATTATTATTATTATTATTATTATTATTATTATTATTATTATTATTATTATTATTATTATTATTGTCGTTGTTGTTGTTACTAACTGAGCTTCAACTCTAGTAGGAAAAGTAAATGTTATAAGCCCAAGGGCTCCAACAGGGAAAATAGCCCAGTGAGGGAAGGGAATAAGGCAACAACGAGAGACGTAACTAACAACCAAAATTTAGATATCTTAAGAAGAGCAACAACCCCGAAATAAATCTTTCATATATATAAACAATAAGAACTTTAAAAAACCAAGAGGAAGAGAAGTAAGACAGAATAGTGTGCCCGCTTGTACTGTCAAGCAAAAGAACTCTACCTAAGACAATGAAACACCATGGTACACAGGCTGGCACTACGCAAGACTAGAGAACAATGGTTTGATTTTGGAGTGTCCTCCTAGAAGAACTGCTTACCAAAGAGTCTCTTCTACCCTTACCAAGAGGAAAGTGGCCACTGAACAATTACATCGCAGTAGTTATCCTCTAGACCGAGGAAGAATTGTTTGGTAATCTCAGTGTTGTCAGGTGTATGAGGACAGGGGAGAATATGTAAAGAATAGGCCAGACTATTCAATGTATGTTTAGGCAAAGGAAAATGAGTCGTACCACAGAAAGAAGGATCCAATAAAGTACTGTCTGGCCAGTCAAATGATTCAATAACTCTTTAGCGGTCGTATTTCAACGGGTGGCTGGTACCCTGGCCAACCTTCTACATATAATAATAATAATAATAATAATAATAATAATAATAATAATGGTCCTTAGTGCAAATGCCAACAGAAGGAAAAGTAAATGCGAGATTGCATTAATATAGATAAGTTCTCCCTAGCCAAAGAGCAGAAAACGATTCCTATGTAACAGAAAATGGTCATGGCAACGAAACAAGTTTGTTTACTTTGGTGGCTCCAGGTTTATTCGATAATATAGCCTGAAGAAGGCTCGCACGGAAACATTTCAGATAGTTATATAATTTCAGAACAAGTAATGGAAGATATTATGATATTCCCCTTGATTTTCAGAATAAAAAAAGGTGATTGCCTCATTGCAATATGTAACTTAAAGGAAAAAATTAGATAATAAATGTTACAAACTGTCACAATAATGCAGTGTTTGCAACACTTTTTATGTTATATTTTCTCACTCATTCGATTATGGGATAACAGTCACCTTATTCCGTAACTTTCCTGACAAGAAAGGGCTACTTTACAAAGAACCACACAAAAACAAATAAGTATACATAACTACATAGTCTAGCTATGTGTAATATTTCCTGCTTTGTGTAACAACGTGCTCTCAGACGCCAATCATTTCTAAAAACTTCCATCAATTGGCGATAGTTGAATAATAGTAAATGATTTGATTTGTTCCATATTAAAGAACAAAAATTGCTTTTAAAAAATACAAAATATGTTTAATATCGATCACAGTTAGATAATTATGCAGTCAAGTTGAATTAACTACGGAAAAGCAATTTTCTTAATTTAGATATTTACTTTTCATTAATCGAGAAACAAATGAGATGCATTACTTCTATTTAGTTTGAGTCTTTTACCATCCCAATAAAAATTTCTTGTTAATTAAAAGCTAACATAAGCACAAGGTTATGGACCTATACCAACATCCAACTGTTCTACAAACAGGCACTATTAAAGTAAAGGCACTTTTTACTTTCACAAACAAAGTAATTAAACTGTCTACGATTACTAACTGTACTGTTACCGAGAAGTGATAAAACTAATCTAATTGATATTGAACGATCAAAGTTTATCATACATCCTGATAAATCACCAGGTCCATAAGAGGAATACGAGAAAATGGCGTCATTGTTATTCTGGTTCTTTTTTTAAAGTTCTGAATAGTTTATCTATTGGAAATAGAAGTGATCAACCTATGTTTGGATAATCTACTGATGCCGGTAATTAGTTGCGTGCGAGAGTAATCAATGATGAATCATTCCAATTATTCTGTTGATTTTAAAATAGCAAATGTTGGTATTTTATTCATACTGCTGTGTAATTCCATCACAGCAGGATTAAATTTTCACAATAAAAAAATAAAAAAAATGAATTACCTTGATAATTGGCATTGCGTATGCTTCTCTTGTTACCTTTTTATCGTCTTTATTTTTAAATTCTATTTATAAATTTTGATTGTATATATATATATATATATATATATATATATATATATATATATATATATATATATATATCTGTATGTATATATACATATATATATATATATATATACATACACAAATATACATAAACATATATACAATTATATCTATGTATACATACATATATATAAATATATATATATATATATATATATATATATATATATATATATATATATATATATACATATATATATATATATATATATATATATATATATGTGTGTGTGTGTGTGTATAGATAGATATCAAGAAACATCAACATCAAGATGCATGGGTTTATACATGTGTGAAAACAAACACAAACAAACCCCATACATTTACACCCTATCTGTGGAAAAATATTGTAATTGGAATATAACATAACCGGAAGTCTACTCAGAAGATTACCCTGGGTTTATGATGGTTGGCGAAATATTTTCTGCATATCCGATGCCGAAGAGACCGGGGTCCATCCAGTATGAGAAATAATATTCTTTTTATTTTTTTATTTTCTTAGTAAATAGAGTTTCTGTTGACACGGTTAACTGACTTCATAAAGAAGGTGAATGTAATCACTAATGAGATTTTAGCCATAATAAATTTTATCTGAGAAAATTCAGATTTATTTATTAATGTCTAACAGGTTTGTAGTAGCCGACTGCAACGTCTATGCTTGGAAATTTGTTGGACAGAAGTTTGAGACATTTCTGAAACTCGATTGCCTAGTGGTGACTGCAACCTTACCATCTTTGATAGCTAGGAATGTGGGGAGTTCGAGGGAGCCAATAGGTCAACCTACTGAGTCATCAGCAGCCATTGCCCGGCCCTTCCTGGTCCTATCTTAATGGAGAGGGAGTTTGACTGCTAATCATATGTACGGTATATATGGACAATGTCTAAGGAATTTTGTCCTGTCCCTTGGCTCCGAAGAACCAGAAGAGAACCGTTGAGGCGAACAGACAGCAGTTACAGAGTTCCGTTATTTCAGCTTGTTTCGTTACTTTGGATGTATTCCTGTGACCTCTTGTCTACTATGAAGCTGATGATTATGTAGGAAAGTGTGGTCATCGGTGAAATTAAGTATAAACTGTAGATTTGATCTTCCAAAGTGAAAATTTAACATTAACACCCTCCTGGGTTTTGGAAGATTAGTCGTTGTACCCTGGGACTGTGCCTCAGGGTTCCTTGTCAAGACGAGTGGCGGTAAAGCCTTTCAATTCAAGGGAATTATTCCCTAAAAATATAATAAGACGGTGTTTGAACCAAGGGAAAAATGGCTTCAGTTTTAAGAAGAGTGAATTCTATTGGGTTAGTGTTCTTGAACACAAAGCCAACGCAAGAGGGTGTAAGTGCGGCATTGTTTGTACAAATTGGTATTCGCCTTCAAGATCTGCAAGTGGTCCAGTTTCTACGAGAAAAGGTAATTGTCAAGTTAACTGAAAAGGCGGTTTATGATCGTGTTGTCAAAGACTTCGAAGGGAAATATGTCACAAGTAATAGTGTTTCTTTGAAAGTAACAGACGAAAGTTCAATGTTTACGTTTGTTTCTATTAGAGACTGTCCAGAGGAGATGGAGGATGAGGTTTTAACGAATTTTCTTCGACAGTATGGTAGAGAGTCCTTTTAAAGGTGCTTAAAGTGGAATACGTACCGCCAAAATGTATGTAAAGAAGAATATTCCATCGAAAATTACTGAGAATGGTTTTCAAATTCAATTGCTATATAGTGGTCAAAAGAGAACGTGTTTCAAGTGTGGTTCAGAATCTTATGAAACAAGAGAATGCGAGACAAGTCGATATTAAAGATCAAATCTATTCGATACTAGAGATTTTCCTGCCTTAATACCAATAGAAAGTAAAGTGTTTAATCAGCCTAGTAGCAATAAAGATGATGTTCGTAATGCTTCCTTGAAGACCGAAATCACAGAAGAGCAACACGACTTAATAGGTAAAGACGACAGGAATTCAGCAATGAGCATTATCAGTGAGGAATTATCAGACGGGGACGAACACGGAAATCCACTCAAGTGAAAGAAACACAGTTGAACGAAACTAGCGAACCAGGGATAAAGGCAATGGCAGTAGAGGCAGAGCTACACAAAATGTTATGACGAAAGGTTCTCAACCGGAAGAGGAAAGAAGTGTTTGATATAACGGCTAATGAAAGGTTACTAACGAATGCCCCGGCATGAAATGGAAACATTCTGAATTACATGGTAAAGGTAGTACTGAAATTCAAAACACTAGTGTAGAAAAGGAAAGTATTTCTAATGTTAAGGGCGATGAGGATGGAAGTGTTATGAATCCACTTATTGAATTATTCTCAGCTATCTAATATCCTTGATGATTTAGTGAATATGCAATATGACACCGAACAAGCCATAACCTCCAACAGTGAGTCTGGTTTAGGCAAGGCCAATATATATTGGCCTTGGGTTTAGGTAAACATAAACATAACGAGAACCATACGAATGGCAGTGAGGAAAAATGTCCTAAACTCGCTAAAATAAGCAAGTAATCAAGCTTTTTTTTTTCTAATTGCTCTGATTGTGGTATCAATAAACATTTGTGGTTTAAATGAGCTCAACAAACAGATACAACTTAAGATGTCAGCTTTTCAATATAAGATTGATGTACTGTTTATGCAAGAACATGATATTAGGAATAGGAATAAGATAAGATATCTTGAGGAGTTTTGAAGTACTGCTTAATATGCCAACTATTGTTAAAGGAGGCCCTTTTTTTTTTTTCTTTGATAAAATGTCTAATATTTCTGTAATGTCAGCGGAAAAAGATGAAACGGGTAGTATATTATCTGCAAGAATCCAACATAATGGCAGTCATTCATTCCTGCTGAATGTAGATGTACCGTCAGGATCTTCTAAAAAGACGAAAAGAGAGAGTTTGTTTTCTGATAACATTTAATATTACTTGAAACAAAATACTTCAAATTTAATTCTAGGTGGCGATTTTAATTTTGTACTCTCAGGAAGAGACATGAGTACGGAGAACGATAGATTTGTATCCAAAGCGCTCAAGTCTCTAGTAAAACAACTGGCTCTGAAAGACGTATGGTTTTCGAAACACAATATACCCTCGTACACTTACTATCGAGCTGATTATGGTTCCAGAATTGACCGCATATATGTAAATGACCTGCATGGTAACATAAAACGATGTCAAAATATTCCATTGTCTATGACATATCATAACATGCTATTAACCCACTTTTCTTTAGACAAACAGTGTAGAATGGGGAGGGGATATTGGAAATTGAATACATCGTTACTGCATAGAGATGATTTTGACGAGAACTTCAAGAAGTTTTAAGATTATTTGAAAAGGTCAAATAAAGAAAATATCCCAATATCATGAAACCTAAAGTAAGATACTTTTTTGTTAGATTGTCCAAACAAGCTAATCAAGAGAAATATGGTACATTAATTTTTTTACAAAGCCACCTAGAAGTCTTGGCTAACAAGGCTTCGATTGGTAATATTAATTTTGAACAAATGAAAATCCTTGAAGATCGAATAAAGTCAATAAAAGATGAAATAAGTGAAGGTGTAAAAATTAGGTTAAAACAGAAGAAAGGTTAAATGGGGAGCGACTGTCTGTTCATCTATTAGGGAAAGAGAAATCCGGAGGAAGAAAAAGTATTATTAGAGAATTGCGTTTGGAGAATGGTGCAACACTGCATAACACTGGCGCTATTGCTCATCATGTAAAACAGTATTATAAAACTCAATTCTCTATGGTAAATACAAACTTTAGGTAACAAGACCATTTTCCTATGCCTATTGACAGCACCATAAACGAGGAAGACAACGAAGCGTTACGTACTATTGTAACTTCCAAGGAGGTATTAAACGCTTTAAAATCTATGAACAAAGGTAAAACACCAGGGGAGGATGGGCTTCCGTTAGAGTTTTACTCAAAAACATGGAATATTATCAAACCTGAGTTTACGTTAGTGGTGAAGTATGCTTTAAACATAAAATTTCAATTAGGTCAGAGTCAAAAGAAAGGTATCATAAAGCTGGTTCACAAAGGTGGGGACATGGTATCTTTAAATAACTGGAGGCCTATTGCATTGCTAAATACTGACTACAAATGTATTTCAAGAATACTGGCAAACAGAAGTGTTAGTGTTTTAAATAAGGTTGTATCTGAGGAACAATTTTGTTCGGTGAAAGGAAGATCAATAATAAACTGTAATACACTGATCCGTGATATCATACATTATGTTAATGAAAATAATCTAAACGGAGCTCTGGTCAATCTGGACTGGAGTAAGGCCTTTGACAGGGTAGATCTAGATTTTATGTTTAAGACTTTATCACGAATGGGTTTTAGAGACGATTTTGTTATGAAAATAAGAATGCCATATGACGGGAGCCTCAGTGCTGTTTGTATAAATGGAATCTTTAGTAACTATTGTCCTGTTGAACGATCGATACGCATGGCTCCCCTATGTCAATAAGAGCATACGTTTTGTTCCAAGAATCACTGTATAGAACTATGAAACAAAATGTTAGTATTCGACCAATAGAACTCCCAAATGCCTTCCAGTGTTTTGTCATAGGGTTTGCGGATGACAGTTCGGATTTTGTTAGAACAACTGAGAGCATAGAAGAAGTGTTTCATAAAATAGCAAAATTTTAACAAGCTACAGGGGCAGAGCTAAATCGTGAGAAAATTTGTGTTTTGGGACTGGGTGATTGGAAATATCGAAATGAGTTGCCAGTTGAATGGTTGCAACATAAGAACAAATGCAATGTATTAGGGACATTGCTATGCAATGATTATGAAGAAATTGTCAAAGGAAACTAGGATGAACTCATTAGTAAAGTTTAGATAACAGTAAACATACTCTCAAACAGATTTTTGTTTATGTATGAAAAAATCTGTCTTAT
>NC_090740.1:72962524-72965024 GCF_036898095.1 Palaemon carinicauda | reverse complement strand
ATCGAGCAAAGTTTTATGAGTTTTATCTCAAAACATTTGTGCATTGCAAACTCCATATAAATCACCGTTCAGTCTTATGATGTCGTAAAGGTTTCCATAATTCTTTTCTGAGCTTTCAAATGCATCCATATCAACTTACCAAGCTAGATTTTGACATTTATTTCCATGAACTAATAAAATGCTCTTTAAGCGTTGGAAATTAGCAAATCTTGCTTTCATGTTCTTCAATACGTCATCTAAAATTACGCTAAACATTTTAACTTTTTATTCTTTGGCTGGACCTTTCGTATGAAATTTTGATTAAGTTATTTTCTCTGCAACATTCTTCAAACTCTAGTACAATTCAAGAATATTTTTTTTTTTTTTTTTTTTTTTGCAGATCCTCAAGCAAATTTATTGTTCCATTAATCCTCCCAATGTAGTATCTATCATTTTGGTTTGGGATACATTGAAAAGTATGTCAGTTTTAATGAAAATTTCATTATAAACTATAAAAAAAAGGATGTCGAGTCTTTTGTTAGCCACCCCAAACCCATAGCTTCTCACTAAAGTATCTGGATCCCACAACATATGATTATTGTTGGCACTATTGAAGAGTTTACAAAGACCCTATGGCATTGTAATATAGTCTAGATTAGTTTCGAATTCGAACTGCCTTTGGAATGCGTTTTTTCATTATCTCATCAACAAATAGCGTTCGTTTTGCAGTGATACAAAAGTGAATCAAGTGCCTCGCATGTCTTAGAAAAGCCTGTTTTAACTTATGCGCATAGCACTGAGCAAATAAAGCTGCTGATGCCTTTCCTCTTACTTGAACTTCAACACCATTTAAATGGGAGATTATCATAATTGCCCCAACGTGCATTTGTACTAAAAGTTTCTCAATACAGTCGTATTTATCCAAATTGTAAAATATACACTCTGCAATACTTCTAACAATTGTATCTTTAAGGATGTCAAATCCTATAAAGACTTCTTTGATATCAGAGTCCAACACGTGTAATTTTTCCTTTTATATTATTTTCTATAATTGTGCTTATATCGTTTTGTATCTTGTTAGAAAGGCTAGAAAAATTTGACCAATTCTGTAGATGCTGTGCCAATTATTCAACAAATTTTGCAGTATATTTCTGTAACCCAACATACTTTACACGCTTTAACGATGAATCGTGTTCATTATCTCCACGAAAAGCAAGTTCTTGTTTAATGAAAATGTAAGAAGCAGATATCATTTTATAAACATATTTATGTTCTCTTTAACTTTTTTTTTGTGTATTTGAATTCTGATAGACCTCTGATTATCTAGGGGCAGAACCAAATGTTTTCAATTATATTTTTCTTTCAAAATGTGCTTCTGATCGTTTGTGTTTACTTTCCTAGAAGTTGCTAACGTTAGACTAGCGAATAAATTCAACAATATCTGGGTATATAGCTCTTAGTACATAGAATATGAAATTAACAAAATATAAATTGAAATTGACCTAACGTAACTTGAATTTTGATCCGAAAATTGTTTGATCAAGTCCATGAAAATCTTTAATAGTGTCCAGTTAGAGTTATAGTACTTAATGAAAAATACAATCTGTCTACCATTGAATAAATATTGTACAAATATGATAGCTATCTTATGAAACAACTAAATATAGTGATTGTGTCGGAATATGATTGCATATAGAAAAGAAATATTAAACTGAAATAGTCTTCTAAATGATAATAATACAATACATAGCATTCCATGTCTAAAATATAATCTTTCTCATGTCGATTAAACATCTAAATGAATATCTAACAACCAAACACCATGAAAATACAGTAACAAAAGATATACTTATAATTCCTTTAATGTTCATATGCTTTTCGCCTTAAATTACATATAAAAATCAGGCTATATATTAGTTTAGTGAGATCGGTGTTACTGTATGGACATGAGTTTTGGTATGACAATGAAACTATATCCAACAGATTTTTCAGATTTGAGAAAAAGCCCTCTGAAGAATATTGGGAGTTAAATGGCAGGGCAGGATTAGAAACTGAACTATAAAATGGATTACTCGAGTGCCATATGTGGATGACATCATGGTGAGAGACAGATAGAGATGGTTTGGGCATGCTCTTCGCACTCCCCAAGAGGGATTTGTTCACCAATCTTTCAACTGGGCTCCACAAGGCACTAAAAGAGTTGGAAGACCCAACCCTAAATGGCTGAGGACTATGAAGCATGAAGTCGGAGATGATGATTGGAGAAGTATTGACTTAAACGCTCATGTTAGAGACGACTGGCGAAATCTATCCGAGGCCCTTTGTGTCAATAGGCGTAGGAGATGATGATGATGACAACAGGACAGTGCGCGGTGGCTGTAGATACTAACGGAGAGGCGAGGTGAATGCAAGTGAGGCTTATTAAAAAAGATACCGAGCTTAAATGCCAACAGTTTGGGGCTGCAATGTCACGAAGCTTCATATAATGTGAAACATACGATGATATGTTGAAACACGTTTT
>NC_090740.1:72942524-72957524 GCF_036898095.1 Palaemon carinicauda | reverse complement strand
AAGCTTTATTATATAACCTCCTACATCTGTACTAAAAAAGGAATATCTTCTCCTGCTGTTGAGAGATCTATCTGAAATTCATCGAAAAGATATGGTCCTTTGTCTATAGAATTATCTAAAAATGCAGGTTTATTTTCTCCCATGCTTGCGTGAAAGCAATGTCTTATCTTGCGTTTCTTAAATATTCTAATATACTTACATACATATTTCTTCTTCAAATTTGGGTTCTTGAATCTTTTATAGAGTGATGTTCAGCACAGCTTTGTAACGAATCTGCATATACTCTGGATCCTGGTTTTATCATATTTTTGGATTTTTTTTTAATCCTGTACAAAGACTTTCTTTTAGGGGTTTAAAAGGGCAGGACAATGCTCTAGATATAAAACATAATTACACATGATCAGCTACTAGGCCCCTCCTTCATCAACCTAGAACCAGGAAGGGAGAGTTAGTGTCTTCTGATGACCTACCAGGTAGACCTAAACGCCCTTACAAACCCCACCATCCTTAGGTCACAAGGATAGTGAGGTTGAGTGTTAACATATTGACAGACAGGCTAAGTATGTGATTAGTCAGCCAATATCTACGAATGATAATCGCCTTCGTCCTTCTAATTTGAGATAAATTTCAAGCTTCCAATTTGAGACCAATTATTTCAATCTTATGTATTTATACTTTTCATCAATCCTACTTGATTTCCCAGAGTTTCTTGTAATCTTACAATGAAAACTGTATGTTCCATTAAAACTTTCTCCATCTTCTTTTTTTTACGCTCACTCTTTTCTTTGAAATATCTCCAGATATCACAAAAGTTTTCAAACAAACAGTGTTATGAGATTCATATCAGGTCACTGTAAATTTTAATGCAATATCTCTATTTCTATTTTTCCAACTATATTTTTCCTTAAGCGTACTTTACTTTGTTTCATCTCATTTTGAACATGAGCTAATAAGTTGTCTTAAAAGAAAATCCATGCGATGAGCAATGTTTTTTTTTTTTTTTTTTTTTTTTTTTTTAAATCTATTTTCTTACTCTTTTTTCCCCATTGTGATCATACTTTCGTATAACTTCCAGCGCTGAAATCAGAAATGCTCTAGAAAACTTTTTATCCATAGGCCTGTTGCTAAGAGTTCTTACACAGTAGCAGTAACAACGATGACAAAAACAATTCTGATGAATATCTACAGAACGTTTTGCCATTGTTGAAGCTAATCTAGCAACCATACCGATAGTTATTGACAACCAAACGATTTTTATCCAAAGTTTACTTTTTCAAATAGAATATGAACTTAGATTAAAATATTGGAATACGTCACAAACGAACCTAAATTTGATTTATGTATATTGACCACAAAATTCAGAGATCAGTTCATTAGATTTAAATTTTAGAAGGTCAAAACAAAATGATTCTCACTCAAGGTGTTACAGTAAAACAGGTGGGACTTTGTGGTTTTCTTTATACAAAAATAGATCTATTGTGGTTCATAATTTGCATTTTTTTTTTTTTAAGTTTTAATACTTATTTCGGAAAACATAAGAATAAGACTGGTAAACGTTTAGCCTGCAACGCCAAAATAACTTGAACCCTATTGCAGAATATTGAGAGGAATAACACCATAAACCCTCGTAATGCGACTTAAAGAAAAAGAACTAATAGTTGATGACATGTTCCAGAATCAAATTCCGTCATCACAAAGATCTAATGCAGTGTTTCCCAACCTTTTTTAAATGATTACCCCAAAATTTTGTTTTTTTGCAGCCACCTGATGAACTGTATGGATCATGTAGCCCGCTATTGGCTGCTTATAGTTAAGGATCCAAAACAAATGCAAACTTTTCCATTTTAATGGATATCAAAATGAACCATCATCAGTGCAGAATATTCAATGTAACAATATTAATAGATATTTCAGAACACCTTGATTACCCCAAAAATACGGGTCCATTACCCCACTGGGGTAATTTACCCCAGGGTTGGGAAACACTGATCTAATGAAAGTATCCCTTCTAAAGAAAGACAAAAGGATGATTTGCTCTCATCCATATTCCACTTTCTTAAAAAAGATCAACATGGTGTGTCACTTTAATATCAGTAGGACTATTATTTATTTAGTAACATTCATATATCAATTGTATTTTTACCCTGAAAGGTACTACGATACATTTCGACACATAATTTACTTATCCTAGTTGTAGGTTATGTAGAATTCTCATTTTATTTGCTCTAATTGTAAAGACATTACATATCTAAAATTTTCTTTAATTTCATTCACAATTTTTCTGTCACAATTTTTCTAAAAGTATTTATATACCTTGAAGGTAATTGAAAGATATCTCATATACCTGTCTTATTTATGACTGTAAAAGCGTTTGCATTATACTATAGTTTTGAAATGAACTTTTATTTAGGTAAGAAATTTATCTTATATTTTTTTAAATTTCCCTTAATTTCATTCACAATTTATCGAAAGGGAGTTGCATAACCTCTAAAATAATGCAAACCCTCGTCGGTCATCAATAAACGGTACGATATCGCTGACCAATTGAATGAGATGAAAGGTTTAACTCGTAGTCAACTATTCAGAATTTACGGAACGAAAATGGTTTTGGAGGAACACACACTCTCTCTCTCTCTCTCTCTCTCTCTCTCTCTCTCTCTCTCTCTCTCTCTCTCTCTCTCTCTCTCTCTCTCCGTAAATAGTAGTTGTATAAATAATGATAATAATAATAATAATAATAATAATAATAATAATAATCAATGCCATCTACTATTTCTATTATCTATTCTCCAACGACAAATTCATGCATATTAAATATCTAGCGAATGTAAATGGAGCGTGTGAAAAGTGAAAAGGGTCTGACTTATAATGTAAAATTAGATGATTATGAATATGAATATAATGGATCATTATTTTCACTCGTAACATTATTAGCGTTTGCATTGAGCAAATTCATTCTTGTTGACTGATTAGAGCAACATGGATACGAGAGGAAACTGAGTAGATGATATTCTATCAGCATGTAAGAAAAAGAAATGGACATGGGCAGGATATGTAATAAGGATGATTGACAATAAATAGATTGACATCAAGAATAACAGAATGGATCACTGGAGGTTACAAAATAAGCAGGTGAAGGAAGAGAAAACGATGGATTGACAAACTAAAAAAGTTTGCGGGTGTGGACTGGCACAAAAAGGCTATAAACAGGTACAAGTGGAAGAACTCGTCTGAGCCCCTTGTTTTGCAGTGGACAAGTAGCTGCTGATGATGATGTCATATATATATACATATATATATATATATATATATATATATATATATATATATATATATATATATATATATATATATATATATATATATATACACATATATATGTATATATATATATATATATGTATATATATATATATATATATATATATATATATACAGTATGTATATGTATATATATATATATGTATATATATATATATATATATATATATATATATATATATATATATATATATACATACTCGTCTGAGCCCCTTGTTTTGCAGTGGACAAGTAACTGCTGATGATGATGTCATATATATATATACATACATATATATATATATATATATATATATATATATATATATGTATATATATATATGTATATATATATATATATATATATATATATATATATATATATACAGTATGTATATGTATATATATATTTACATATATATATATACATACAGTATGTATATATATATATATATATATATATATATATATGTATATATATATATATATGTATATATATATATATATATCTATATATACATATATATATATATATATATATATATATATATATTTCCTTTGCCTATACATAAACTGAACTGGCTGGCCTATTCTTTACACATTCTCCTCTGTCCCCGTACATCTGATAACACTGAGATTACCAAACAATTCCTCGCTCAATGGGTTATTTCTTATCTTGTCTTTGTTTTGCTTTTATAATTTATATATGAAAGACCTATTCTAATGTTGTTATTGTTCTTAAAATATTTGATTTTAATTGTTCAGTATTTCTCTTGTAATTTATTTTTTGCTTTGTTTCCTTTCTTCACAGGGCTATTTTTCCCTGTTGGATCCTTTGGACTTAAAGCATCCTGCTAGTAGGGTTGTATTTTAGCTAGTAATAATAATAATGATATTGAAAATAATAATAATAATAGTATCATTAATAATGATAACAACAACAATAATAATAATAATAATAATAATAATAATAATAATAATAATAATAATAATAATAATAATAATAATAAAAATTATAATAATAATAATATTAACTTTCATATGTATGTATATATATATATATATATATATATATATATATATATATATATATATATATATATTCTACTTATTCTACTTTGAAAGAAGTAATATGAATATTTGTTGAGAAAATCCTGTTATTAGAAGTAACTTGTATTCACATCCTATGAAATTCAGTGTAAAATGAAAGAGTAAACTCAATCCTTGAAGCACATAATGAAAAACCTGAATAGAATTTAAGAATTAATAGAACACTCATCACGGATTTATCTGGAGACGACAACTAAGTAGGAATACACATATTTTCTCATAATATATAAAGAAATTTGCAACTAATAAGTCTTTTGAATACTCCTAAACATCTATATAAGGAATACAAATAAAAAAAAATCAGAAAAGAAAATATCTTTCCACTAAGAGAAGCTGTATATACTGGAATGAGATAGCAAGTCTTACAGGAATCAGCGCGAGGTGCTCCGTTGCAGTTTTCATTAGTAGCCTAAATAGGACATCATTTCCAGCTAATTGCTCTGGGAACGGCGGAGTCGCCCGTCCCGAGTTCCTTGCATGCAGCCCAGGAATTTGGCCCTACTAAAATATCATAAATTTCATATACGCAAGTCTTCGAGATTAGGTAATTTCCATAAAAACAAGCTCGCGTGCGAATACATACATACACTTAAGCAAACTCACAAGCGCGCACATGCACACACACACACACATGAAATGATTGTGGAAGGGTAAGATGAGAAGGTTTTTCATATTAAAATTAGTTTTAGAGTCAGTTTCCTAAAAAGTTTTCTTTGCTTTAAAGAAAGCTGTGTCGATAAAATTCTCCGGGTATTGTAAATTATCTGCAATTTCATCTTACCCTTCCACAATCATTTCTTGACCATTCCCAAATTAATGAAAGTTTTTAATGTTAAAGTTATTTTTAAGAATAGTACTTTAAAGAATATGTTAATTAGAAATTCACCCGTAAAAAGCAATGGATGTGTATGTGAAATCACATGTAATCAATACAATGAAAGATATGTCGGACAAAGCGGAAAAGACCTCGAAATGAGACTAAAACAACATAGATATAATGTTCGAACAGGAAACTAAACAAGCTGTTTGTTTCAGCATATGAATAACTGTAATCACACTATTAATTGGAAAGGGGCAAAAGAAATATTATATTGTAAGGACATAACAAAACGCAATATCATAGAATCATGTATCATAAAGAAAAACAGTGTAGAATTGATTAACAATAGCCCAGGAATGTATAAACTTGATGAACTAGTTATAAACAATATATTAAACAATTGTCATTTTCGAACTAGCTGTAATTTTTAAACTTACTAAGTTTTTAACCAGCTGTAATTTTCAAACTAGCTGTGTACTAATTTTTATGTTATTGTATTATTTCTTGTTTACTGCTGTCACGGAGGTGACTTTGATTCTGTACCAAACTTTTTGTATCAATTGGACCTGAAGAGGTATGAAAATACGAAAGCGCTAGTCCAAAAACTTCTTTTTGCTGATCCCTCCTCCAGCTTAGTGACAAAAATATGTATATATATATATATATATATATATATATATATATATATATATATGTATATATATACATATATATGCATATATATGCATATATATATATATATATATATATATATATATATATATATATATATGTATATATATACATATATATATATATATAATATATATATATATATATATATATATATATATATATATATATATATATATAATATATATGTATATAATATATATATATATATATATATATATATATATATATATATATACATATATATATATATATATATTTATATCAATATGTATATATAATATATATATACATTTGTATTTACACATATATATATGCGTATATCAGAGCGCTGGGAAGCGCGACCGGGGACAAAACAACGCCTTCTCTCTCTCCTCCCCACTCCCTTAAAATAAAAGGGAGATAGATAAAACCCGCAAAAACCACTTTCCCGATGGAATATGGGCATGAAATTTGGTTATTATTGTCTTCTAATAACACAGAGGTGAACCTGAAAGTTTCAAGTCTCTAGGTCAAAAGGTTTTTGAGATATTGAGCATTGCATGCAAACCACGCAAAAATGCGGCCAGTGGTGTTATATACGATTACCAAAATGCGAAAATACGGGTTTTTAGAAAAGTACTTTCCCGACAAAGTAGAAGTTTAACACTTTAGGATTTGCCTTTTCTTATTATTTCTAGGCGATCCTGAAAGTTTCAAGTCCCTATCTTTTAAGGGTCAAGAGATATCACGTCAAAGATATGCCAAAATATGGCATATTTTGCATAAACATTCAAGTGTTCTATATATAGATAGATAGGTAGATATAGAGATAGACGCTTCAAAAGCAAAATCGGGGGAGCTTATTTCTCAGCTTCTGAATAAGCTAGAAAGATGTTCGACCCCAGGTTTTGAAGATAAACTTATAAGGGGTGGCTTAGGCTATGTGTGGATGTGACCAGGTGGTCACGTGGGGTAGGGTCACGTGACATGAGTTTTCAAAAGGTACTATAACGGCAGTGCTTGTTTCTCAGCCTCTCAATCAGCTAGAAAGACGTTTGACCCCAGGTTTTGTAGGTCTGAACTTAAATTGTGGCCTAGGCTATTTGCGGACGCATTTAGATGGTCACGTGGGGTAAGGTCACGTGACATAGGTTTGAAATAGTATACTAGCGGGAACGCTTATATATTGGCCCCCGAATGATATGAGCTACAAAGATGTTCGACCCAAAATTTTAAAACCATAGTCTTAGATTATTGCTATGATGGTTCGGATAATCACGTGATGTCACATCTGAAGTCACGTGATCTTTGTTATTGAACGACTCCTTCTTCTGCTTACGATAATGTTCATTAGCTCTGTTTCTTAAGGAGTTAGAAAGACGTTCGACACAAGATTTTGAAAATCTGAACTTAGGTGTTGCCTAGATTATGCTGGAATTTACCTTATTATCAATTATCTTGTGGGTTAAGGTAACATGGGAGATAACACGCTATTTCAGATAAGAGGTATGGCTTACTTTTTGACGCCCGAACAAGCTGCTCAGGTATTTTACTTTTAGTAGGTTAACGACATATATAAAGCTGCTTGACCTTTCGATTGTGTACTTTTGGTCCCGTGGTGTTAGTAGATCACCTAGCTTCATAAGCTATTCTGTTCTTACTGCGGCGAATTCTTCGGTGTTATCTGTGGGAAACTGTACGGGATTTGAGGCAGCCGGCAGTTCAGTAATGTAATAACGATGAAATTACGTCACGGCTACTGACCAAGGTATAGATAACATAGTTTTGAGTGGAGAAATCAAGGTAACAGTAATATTAACAGCTGCCATTCAATTTTAAAACTCTCGCAGGTGTGCATGCGAGCCCATTTTACCATGGGAATTTGATATTATCATAAACATTTAGAATATTAAACCTGTACCTTTGACGTCACTTTCAAGAATGCTGGGGCAGATAAGACCTTCATCACACCCTGTTTATTGCGTCACGGCAGGTGGGCAAAGTGCAACATTAAACCCGTGGGACGTGGATGGGACTCGGGTACGTTATTTAAAAGAAAACCAGCACGTCACTTAGCATATTGTACTCTCGTCAGATTGATAAATTTTAGTTCATTTTACATTTCATTCGCAACAGATTTCCAACCTTATCAACCATGATGAACATTACCAATACCAACGAAAAGGTCACCGATGCAGTCAGTGTTGTAATTATTGAACTATTCAAGTAAACGATTGTTTTCCCGAACTTTTGATTGAAATTTTAGCTTACGAAACCGCTTTCGTCGTGCAGTGGATGTAACTAAGAATTTAGAATAAAAATAAACAAATTGAATTTCATGGTACTAATAGTCTGGTCTCTTTTAGTTCTCAACTACTCAATTAATACGCTTGCACAAAAAAAGAGTGATATTTAACCAAAAACCGATAAATCGGTTGGAACCTTTGACCGGGGACGCCTCTCCATGTCCTAAAATAAAACAAAGAAAAAATTTTCATCTTTTCAATTGAGCGTCTGAAAGAATTGATATAAATATTTTGACCGGGTGCCACCGGTCGCTTGCTTTTGACATTACCCAGAGTCATGTCGAGGAGTTGCCAATTTTTGAGAGAAGGTAGTAATGGTAATTGACTTATCTTTCATGTCAGTCACAGGACTCGGCGTTAAAGACTAATGTAGATCACACGGTAGCGTGTAGCATGTAGGTACGTCTTGTAGGAACAATAAGTTACTTGATAGATGTTATTTAAATTTTGTTCAAAAACCTTATATCTATTGAAAGTCAAACTAATTATACTGTTGATTTGTACTCCTTTCAGACTTTCTTTAAAATATTATCGTCCTTTCCCCTTCATAGCCTATTATCCAATTAACTTGATTGGCTTCAAGAATTTTTAAATTGAATTATCAAAAAAAGTCAATGAACATTTACAATACGTAATTTTACCCTAAATTCTCAATTACACATTTAAATGTAAGTATTCTGAATTAATACAGAGTAAATCAGACGGCTGGCGAAATCTAACCGAGGCCCTTTGCGTCAATAGGCGTAGGAGATGATGAGGAGGAAATCAGGTAACTATAACATATAATAAAATATTTTCTATTATGGAAACCAATATATAACGACTTCACACAGCAAAAGCGCAGACATACTTACCTCCAAGGAATCTCCAAAATCCCCTCGTTGCAGGCTTCGGTTACAACACGAAGCATTTCCAGCCCAGAAGCACATTACATTAATACCCCATGCCATCATCTGGTTCCTTTTGAGAGAGGAGCCAAACGCTCTTTGGATATGCCGCAGACCCACTGCATTCCCAGAGGCAAATATTGTACGCCAGTTCCAGGATTCTTTAATATTCGGAGCCGTAAAAGCACCCCTAGGCTTTACATGAGCTTTTGTTGTGTGCCTTTAACTAAAGAGGCTTTCCATGTGCTGGTTGATACGTCATTCCAGGAAAGGGATGTTTCCCTTTGTTTATTTAAATACATTATTTTAATCGTTTCCCTTTTCTGATTACGGCTGTTGTGTTGATAGAGTTTATGATCTCATTTCATTTCTATCCTAGACAAGATTGATAAACTATTCATATTGTGACGTTTATCACTTAATCATACACTACATTTAAAATTCCATGAACAATAAGCACGAGCAACAATGTACTGATCAGTTAGGACATCTATTTTTATAAATATGCAAGTAGTATTTCTTAATTGCACAAACAAAGCAAAAACACGCATATACACATATACAAATATATATATATGTACAGTATGTATGAGTATATATATATATATATATATATATATATATATATGTATATATATGTATATATATATATATATATATGTATATACATAAATAAATATATATATATATATATATATATATATATATATATATATATATATATATATATATATATATATATAAACATATGCTGAAGCGATTGCTTTAGTGGCGTCAATGTGTTTCAGATATGAATTCTCGTATGTTCTCAGCATATTAAGATTCTCAGGAGTAAGCCTTTGATTAAAATACTACAGCTATTTTTCTTCTTCATCTATTCTATCACTACAGCAATGTTTCCACAAAACTATGTCTTTTTCAGGTGATTAATGATGTTAACCAGAGTTTTACTTGAGCTTGCCTCTAGCCTGTGAAAAGTTTAAAAACAACCTGATTATGTTGGGCAGAGCTTGATAATTCTGTTCCACGAAGAGAAAATTGAATGAGCCAGCAATGGCCCTCCCTCTGTGCTTCTGTTTAGCAATAATGGTCGGATGAATTACCATTTTCCCTTTTCTCATGTAAATATTTAAGCCAAAACTTCAAAATAAAACCTCGTATCGAATCGCGATTAAGTTTGACCATATTTCATAGTTGGGGAAAGTTTCTCCATGTAATATTTCATAGCTTGGAAGATTGCTTCTCAGGAATGGGGGTCGATAGAATTAATAAATTTTTGATAAATTTGATGGTATCACTATTTATGATCGTTCTTATTATACGTCCTAAATATAGCATTATTTTAGTTTTCCAGATAATATCAAATTATTGTTAGTTGCAATTTTCAAAGCCTATTACAAACCAAAACCGCTTTTATATGAATTGATAAAAGGCTGCTCCATAATCGGATGTTGTGTAGATCTGAAATATTGTAGAATTCTCTTTGATAAAGTGATAGCTTATTCAGACGTCCATTCTTAGTTCACGAAAAGCATTATTTGTTCCCAAATTCCTTTTCTTGCATTCCCCTGAGAGTATGACGAATTATTTCTAAACTTTAAGTGTATCAGACTAATACCCTCTTTTATTTAATGGAGGAGCAGGTCTGTTCACAATAGTTGCAGAGTCAGTTCACATTGAAAACAGATTCTGCTCACAATAGATACAAAATCTATTCACAATAGGTAATGTGTACCAGAACGCAAATTTTATTCCTTAATCGGGATTTTCTTTTGATTAAAGCATTAGTACAGTAAAGCTAATTTATTGTTCTACGTTTCCAGTTTCATCTTTTTCTTTAATTTTTTTCCCATTAAAAAGGAATGGTGAAAGTAGAATTCAATATAAAGATAACTCACGAAAAAAAGTGTTTTGTATAAACCCCTTATCGAAGATGATCGTTGGTAAAACACCAACAATTTTTCACTGCATATCATCCCTCCCGCGCCCCACTTGGTAAGTAGGGGAAAGAGCATATAATATCTTATTCAATAGAACTATAATTCAATTAACCAACCTTTGAAAAAAAAATAAAATCTTAAGATCACTGTAAAACAAAAAGTATTTGACTCACGATGATTAAGTGTTTTGACTAAATAAGAAGAACGTAAATTAATTGATAACACTGTTTTTTGGACCTATATGAAAAGAAAGAGTGGATTAGGCCAGGTGTATTGCAGTGTTAAACATCATTCAAAATAAGCAAAATTTCAATTCAAAATAAGGATTTTCTTCATATTTATGCATGTAACGCTGCCCAAGGAAGAGACTGTCTTGGGTAAGATCTGATTTTTTATTTCTAGCAATAAGTACATTTCTGGTTATTTCATATCTTATTATGAAATATATGGGAACGTATATGGCATTCAAAAAAGAAAAAAAAAAACTTTCAAAATGATGTTACCGTTAATCAATTACTGCAGTTAAATTAAAAAAAAAAACGCATGAAGAGAAGATTGGCAACTTTATATATATATATATATATATATATATATATATATATATATATATATATATATAAATATATACATATAAATATATATATATATATATATATATATATATATATATATATATATATATATATATATATATATCAGCTATTGATTTATTCCGTGGAAAGCGGAGTTTCAATACGAATAATAGTACCAGGGTTATGATATACATCTTTATTGCTTAGCTTTCGGAAAATCTATTTCCATCATCAGAGCCTAAAATAGGATACATTGTATAAGTTAAAACATAGTATGATGAATATTTAAAACAGAAGATTTAAAATGAACATACAAAAACTTTATGAAATAAAATAAGAAATTAACATAAAACTATAAAATCAATCTAAATACGAAATAAAAGATCAAAGCGCCAGCGCTATAAACTCACATGAAATAAAATTAAACACAATTTAATTCGTACGTTGCCCGGCCCAGGTTTGGTTTTAGTTTGTGCTGGAATATTGCCTCCATTATTACTAAGTCGAGGTTACTCTGCGAAGTGGCCAAGATGGAAAAAATTCTCCTTGGACATTGGGTGGTCCTCACTTTGGGAATGGTCTCTGATGGCTGAATGGGGTGGTTTGCCATATGATTACCCGTTCTAGGTGAACGACCGAAGTGCTCAGACAATCTTGCACGGTAATGTCTTTCACTTTTTCCAATATACGATGCATTACAGCGATCACACTTATATTTATATATGACACCCGAACAAAGATCATCTGAGACCCGGTCTTTAAATTTGAAAAATTTGCTCATAGCATTTGAGGGGGAAAACACGATCTTTATCCTCAGGTATCATTGAAGATCGTGTTTTCCCCCTCAAATGCTATGAGCAAATTTTTCAAATTTAAAGACCGGGTCTCAGATGATCTTTGTTCGGGTGTCATATATAAATATAAGTGTGATCGCTGTAATGCATCGTATATTGGAAAAAGTGAAAGACATTACCGTGCAAGATTGTCTGAGCACTTCGGTCGTTCACCTAGAACGGGTAATCATATGGCAAACCACCCCATTCAGCCATCAAAGACCATTCCCAAAGTGAGGACCACCCAATGTCCAAGGAGAATTTTTTCCATCTTGGCCACTTCGCAGAGTAACCTCGACTTAGTAATAATGGAGGCAATATTCCAGCACAAACTAAAACCAAACCTGGGCCGGGCAACGTACGAATTAAATTGTGTTTAATTTTATTTCATGTGAGTTTATAGCGCTGGCGCTTTGATCTTTTATTTTCTATTTAGATTGATTTTATAGTTTTATGTTAATTTCTTATTTTATTTCATAAAGTTTTTGTATGTTCATTTTAAATCTTCTGTTTTAAATATTCATCACACTATGTTTTAACTTATACAATGTATCCTATTTTAGGCTCTGATGATGGAAATAGATTTTCCGAAAGCTAAGCAATAAAGATGTATATCATAACCCTGGTACTATTATTCGTATATATATATATATATATATATATATATATATATATATATATATATATATATATATATATATATATATATACGAATAATAGTACCAGGGTTATGATATACATCTTTATTGCTTAGCTTTCGGAAAATCTATTTCCATCATCAGAGCCTAAAATAGGATACATTGTATATATATATATATATATATATATATATATATATATATATATATATATATATATATATATATATATATATATATATATTTATATATATATATATATATATATATATATATATATTTATATATATATATATATATATATATATATATATATATATATATATATATATATATATATATATATATATATAATTTTCAGGATAACAGCAGAAATACAATTACTTTTCTCCATTCATTGTTTGATGTCGACACGTGTTTCGGATCATTTCACGACCTTTCTTCAGGACTATATGGGGTTTTGGAGCTACACTTTACCATAAAGGTTATGATGGTGAAAATTTGATACAAAAACATTTGGAAATTCATAAAACATTCAACAAAGATTGATAAATCAAAACTTCAGATTTTTTAAAATATTAATACGAAAATTTTAGACCATTATTTTTTTTCTAAAACATTATTTTTCAAAAGGCTTCACAGAATTTCACGAAGCTCCCGATTCCATCCTTTGCAGCCATACCAGCAGCGGATCCTTAGGCATGCCATCTCTTGTTCAAAGCCGGCCAGATTGTGAAGTTTACATGCTCCCTCAGAAATTTGGTATGTGATCTGCATTGATCTTGGACTCAATTCCATTTGGAGCAGCACATATCACTATGACAAATTTGGGTCTCGATGTTCCTGCATTTCCTCTGCAAGGAAACAGTTTCTGAACTCATATTCATATCATTTTTCTTCTTTCTCTTATTCAGCTCAATCTTCCAAGGTTGCAAAAAGGTCGATGCGGAACTTTCAAAACTGACCTCATTTGTGCACTGCAGATTAAGACGTGTAGCTCACTTGCTCCCTCAGAAGTTCCGTATTTGAAGACTGCGTTGGTCCCTGAATCCAGTTCATTTAGAACCATATCACTCTCCACAACAGCTTGAAGTCTCTTGGCTCCATGGCTCTATCCTTCTTTCCTTGGTGAAGCATCCTCTGCGCTTCCATCCAGGTTCTCCATGCCTTGCCACATCTAAATAAATGTTAATCGACATTTATAATAAATAGAAGATGCTCTACATTTATAATGAATAGACAATAACTTGGTGGCATCCAAAAATCGATGATTGTATCTTTTCGGACAGATTGTCCTGCAGATAGTTTTCAGAACAACAGCGGCAATACATTATTTACTACAATTACCGTTTGGTGTCGACACGTGTTTCAGATCACTTTACGACCCTTTTTCAGGACTACATTCAGTTTTAGAGCTACACTTTAGTATAAAGGTTATGGTGGGGAAAATTTGATAAAATATTTTTGGAAATTCAGAAAACATTCAATAAAGATTTATAAATGACACACAAGATTCCTTGAAATATGAATACGAGAATTTAAAATAATTTTTTTTAAAGATAAATTATTTTTCAAATGGCGTCACAGAATATTCCGAAGCTCCCGATTCCATCCTTTGCTGCCACACCGACGTCGGTTCCTCAGGAACACCATCTCTTGTTCAAAGCTTACACGCTCCCTCATATATTTGGTATGTGATATGCATTGATATCGGACTCAATTCCATTTGGAGCAGCGTCTATCCTCATGATAAATTGTGGTCTCGATGTTCCTTCATTTGCGCTACAATGAAACTGTTTCTGAACTCCTATCCATGCACTTTTTCTTCTATCTCCGATACAGTTAAAACTTCAAAAGTTGCAACGAGGTTGAATCAGAACTTTCAAAACTGACCTCATTTGTTCAACGCAGATTAGAACGTGAAGCTTACCCGCTTTCTC
>NC_090740.1:72930024-72940024 GCF_036898095.1 Palaemon carinicauda | reverse complement strand
GGAGGGAGATTACGTACAAACGTGAGGTATATTTGTATTATTATTAGGTTAACTATTTTCATTATGTGTCACGACTAATTAATTGTATAGAATTTAGTTTCAAGTGAAACAAGTGATTACATAATTTTCATAAGTATTAATTTCTTTTGCCTTAGTCTCAGTTCTGTTCAGACTTAATATTTCGAGTGATTTATTTTTTACGTAAATTCTTTCAAATTGTTGTAATTTTCATAAAATATATTTATTTTTTGTAAAGAGTGTATCATTACAATCACCAGTGTTTTCACAGTGCTCTCTCTTGTCCCAGTTAAAGAACTGAAGTAAGAAGTTGTTTGAATAGTTCTTAATAATAGTTACCCAGTGTTGTTTTGCATATACTTAAGAGACCTTTGGATATCCAGTGTTTTTATATATTGCTGTCTCTGAGTTTTATAACTGTGCCAGAGTTTGGGTATTAACATTTTCAAGTGTAACAGATTTAATGTAAAAACAAAGAGGAGAGCTTGGAACTTGAGAGGTTGCGTAGCTTGCCAGCCATAATGTATATAATATTATATTTTGGTTCTCAGACCACGGGACTATAATATAATATAATTTTTGGTGCCCAGACCCGGGGGATCGAGCGAATCTGTTTTGAATATTGGTGATAACAGGCAATGTTTTGATTAAAGGTGGGAACAATATAATGTTGATAGTATTCTGTGTATTGATAGGATATATTTTTTGGAGAGGTAATTTTTTTTTTTTTTTTTTTTTTTTTGTAAAAGAACAAGATCCCACAGTTTAATATCCAAGATCTTTTGAATATCCCAAATGTTCAGGAATTGTCAGAAGCTAATGTAACTAAAGCTCAGTGGCTCTATATTTTGATAGCATGTGGTGGCCATGCAACGACAGGAGTGATTAAAACCCCAAATCAAGTGTCTGGCCATAGAAGCGTTAATAAAATTGGGGAAATTGTCGGAACAAGATATTTTAGCAGCTTGTGAACTGTTGGAGAAGGCTGAAGAAGAATTTGCAGCAAAACATGGACCAGTTACCCATCACACTGAAGGCATGAAAGCAGAAAGAGATATAGAGGCCGAGATTCGAGGAATTGCCTTGGAGGAGAATTTGATCAAGTTTAAGATGATGGCAGAAGAGAAATAAGAAGAACGACGGGTGAGGCAAATGAATGCAAGACGAGAAGAAGAAGAGAGGGAAGAAGCACGACGTGTGAAGGCAATGGAAGCAAAGCGGGAAGAAAAAGAGGCAGAATGAGAAGAAAAAGAACGGGAAGAAGCCAGAGAAGTCGCTAGACATGCGAGGATAATGGAAGAAAAAGAGAGAGCATGAGAAGAAAGGAAAAGGAAGAGGCAAGAGAGATTGCACGACATGCGAGGGAGTTGGATCTGCTGAACGCCCGTGCAAAGTCGGCAACACAGACAGAGATGACCCCTGCTATGCACAATTCCGTGTTTAATGTGGTGAAGCCCCAGAGGTTAATTCCAAAGTTCACAGAAGAGGCTCCAGATGGATTCTTCGATCATTTTGAAACGGGCAATGGCCCGAAGATAAATGGTTGGTGTTGTTTGTTGCAGAGTGTACTCTTTGGGAAAGGTCACAGTGCTTACCTCTTCTTATCTTAGGAGCAGAGGAAGGAGTATCAGGAAGTGAAGAGGAGTGTACTGCAAGTGTATCAGATAAACCCTGAATATTATAATGAAAGGTTCCAAAGTTTGAGGAAGGAAAAGAAATTTACTTTCCTGGGTTATGCTAATAAGGTACGACGATGTTTTAAGAGAGGAACAGAGGCTGCTAACGTGAGGGAGGTGGCTGATTCAGAAGAATTAATAGTACTAGAATAGTATCTATGAGGAATTCCTGAACATATTCGAACATACTTGAGAGAGAGAGAGATTGAAGAAACTAGATAAAGCCGCTTCGCAGCGTGAAGATTATAATATTATCAGTCGTAAACTATCCTTGGGTATAAAGTTTCAACCATCAATCCGAACAAGTGTCAAGTATTCGCCGAACCATGGAAACCAGTTCAATAATAACTATGTGACCAAGTTCAATAATTACAACGAAGGTAACCCAGGTACTATTCCTAAGCAGAATGCGAAGGAACCACAGCAACAATCGTCGAATCCTCCTCCTCCAAGTATCGTAAAAGACAAGTAGAAGGTTGATATTGTCTGTTTTAAGTGAGGCAAGAGAGGCCATATCAGTAAGGAATGTTGGTCGAATCACCCGAAAGGAGTTGCCCAAGTGGTTAAGGATAATTCGACTTCACAGAATGTGAAGACGAAAAAATAATCGGGAAAGAGTGAAGAGGAAAATAAACCAGCCAACGTTTACACGACAAACAGGACAAACCCAAACAGCGTATATGCCTTTGAACCATATATTTATGAAGGTATGTCAGCAGCAATAGACGGGAGAGAGCGAACCCCGGTCAATATATTGCAGGACACAGGTTGCAACCATATTGTGGTGATAAGAGGAGTATACCCGTTGGTGGAACAGTCTCTCACAGGAGACTCTGTTATTTTGAAGGGAATAGGAGGTGAAGAGGTTACCCCTATTCGCCGTTTGTAACTGTCATGCGAGTTGGTGACAGATATTTTAGATTTTGTAGTAAAGGATTCATTAGCTGTCGAAGGAGTAGACGATCTGCTGGGTAATGAGGTTGGTGGGGCGCCGTTTATGTCTTGTCCCATTGTAATGGAGAAACCATTGAAGTATAATCCTACGACTGAACACGAGAAGGACTACCGTATCTGTTTCCTAGTTGTGTGACGACTAGGAGTATGACAAAGAAAGTGGCGGCTGAAGAAGAAAGAGAAATTGAAGGAGCGATGAACTTGGAGTATTTGTTTTTGAAAGAAGAGGATTCCCTTGAGGGTACGCATGAAGAGAACTCCCGAGTAAGCTGAAGTGAAGAGGAACGACAGACAAGTGGACAAGAAGACAGAGAAGAATTGGACCTAGAAGAAATAAAAACTCAGCATTAGAAGTAGGACAAGTGAGTAGGAGAAGGCTGATCGGATTGCAACGGAAGGATGTGCTGTTAACAGAGTTATTGTATCGTATGGTGGATGAGATGGAGGCACAACAGTCTACAACCTGTTATTATCTTAATTATGGGTTGCTTATGAGGAAGCATAGACCCGCCGATATCCATGGGATGCCGAAGATGGAATACTGTCAGATATTGATTCCCGCACTGTTGATAAGACAGGTGATCGCTGTAGCGTACGAGACGGAACATATAGGGATAATGAAGACGACGGCGAAGATTATGAAAAACTTTTTCTGGTCTGGCATACATAAGGACATGAACCAGTATTGCCCTGCACTTCATGTTTGTCACACGGCTGAAAAGCCCAACTAGTACACCAAGAAAGCTCCCTTATGCCTGATGGAAGTATGAGGAAAACCCTTCAGCAAAGGACAGAATAAAATGTTGGCAGAAAAAGGGGAGGATCGAGAGGAACCGGATGGAGAAAATGTGAAGGGTTTGAGGAAAAGGATCGGCAAGTTAAGGAAATTTTTTCCTTGAAGGCGTGAAAACGAGTCAAGGACGAACGAAAAAAAGATTTGGTATGAAGAGTACGAACATACAGTTTGACGTAGGACAGCAGGTGTTGGTTTATTCTTAAGTAAGGACATTCCCTGTCACTAACGAGTTCCAAGAACCATTCTGGATTTTGGATAAGAGCAGTGACCGGACCTACGCTATCAACACAAGTAAGAAGGAAAAATCTAAGGAAGACCATATTAACTTCGAAACCAATACTTCAGGCACCGGATTTCAACGAGAAATTCCTTAACCATGTTGATATGTCGTATAACGGGATTGGAGCTGTCTTATTGCAAGAAGACAAGGAATAATTCCTCAACCTGTATGTTTTATGTCATCGAAGCTGAAGAAACATCAACGAGCCTACTCGACAATTAAAAAGGAACTGCTAGCATAAGTCACAGCGATAAGGATAGATAGAATTTACGTGAATCGCCCAAAACAGGAAGAGATTACAGTGTATTCGGATCATAATCCTTTAACTTTCGTTAATAAGAGGGAAAATAACACAAGGTTAATGAGGTGGTCATTATGTTTGCAACCGTATTGTAATAATATAAAGCATATATCAGGTGAAGAAAATGTGGTTTCAGATTATTTATCTCAGGCTGAATCGATGGATTCAGACCCGGAATAAATAATCTTGTTTTGGAGGGAGCTATCTAACGAAGCTGGTCTAGTGTAGAGTAAATAATTTATTAATGTATGTTTTTACATATTTCATTTACGTATTTGAGGGGAATAGCCAGCTCTTAAGATGAGTTACTCTCATGTAGGTATAAGTTTGATATGTAAATTATGTAAGACTTTCTTCGTTAATTTCATTGTGTTCTTCATTCAAGTCAGTATATGTAAATCTACGTTATTTGTAAAAATTTATTTTTATTTCATGTACTTTGTTATTAAGTCTTACGTAATATGTTTAAGAGTGTTATATGATACATACAAGTTATGAAAAAGGGCTTATAAAATCTTTTTTTATAATTTTATCAGGTATTGCGTCATGTTTGTAGGAAAATACACAATTCTTATATTTACCACGGGTTTGGGAAGGTTCTTGAAAACCACAGTGTTAGATTTTATTTATTTTTTAATTCTGAGAACAGGTGTGCGGCAGCTGAGAGAGTTTCCTAAAACCAAGGCTCGTCCCCCTGATTTTTTTTCTAGTTTATAACTTTGCCGTCGCTAGGTGCTGACCCCCAAGCCACGAGAATAATCTATTAGAATATTCTAGATGTTACTAAGTTCATATATATGTACCCCATGGATGCATAGCAGCAGAGGAGACCTAGTCTGTCCTGTGAACGAGCTAAAGTACAACCCTCTCGTCTAGTGCCTATAGCGTGTCCTCTCCAAAGTGATTAAGTTTGATTACAACAGACAGTATATCCTGTGTAGTGAGCTGAAAATTTACGGAAGACATTAAAAGAGATTTTAAATCTATTGTGTTGTGGGGAGTGTTGGTATTGTGTAAATCTGTGTAACTGGCCCAGGAAGATTTATGTACAAACGTGAAGTATATTTGTATTGTTATCAGGTTACCTATTTTCATTAAGTGTCGACTAATTAATTGTGTAAAATTTAATTTCAAGTGAAACAAGGGATTATATAATTTTCATAAGTATCAATTTATTTTGCCTCAGTTTAAAGTTTTGTTTGAGTGACTTCTTTTCTTTTATTTAAATTCTTTCAAATTGTTGTAATTTTAATAGAATATATTTATTTTTGTAAAGAGTGTATTATTTCAATCACCAGTGTTTTCACAGTACTCTCTCACATCCCAGTTAAAGAATCGAAGGAAGAAGTTGTTTGAATAGTTAATAATAATTACCTAGTGTTGTTTTGAGTGTGCTTAAGAGACCTTTGGATATTCAATGTTTTTATATATTGCTATCTGGGAGTTAAAAAACTGTCTCAGAGCTTGGGTATTTATACTTTCAAGTGTAAAAACAAACAGGTGAATTTTGAACTCGAGAGGTTGTGTAGCTTGCCAGCCGTAATATATACATTACATTTTAGTTCCCAGACTACGGGACCATAATTAATATATATATATATATATATATATATATATATATATATACAGTATATATATATGTATACATATATATGTATATGTATATATATATATATATATATATATATATATATATATTTCTATATATATATGCATATATATATATATATATATATATATATATACATATATATATATATATATATATATATATATATATATATATATATATATATATATATATATATAGACATATATATATGTATATATATATATATATATATATATATATATATGTATGTATATATATATATATATATATATATATATATAAACTGTATATATATATATATTTATATATATATATATATTTATATATATATATATATATATATATATATATATATATATATATATTTATAATCATCAGCCATTACTAGCCCAATGCAGAACAAAGGCCTCAGACATCTTCTTCCGCTTGCTTTTGTTTATGGTCTTTCTCTGCCAGAGCACATCAGTAAACTTTCTTAATTCGTCAATCCATCGTTTACCCTTCCTTCCATGCTTCAAGGGAATAATTCAGTTATTCTCAATGTCCATCTATTGTTTATCATTCTCATTTCATGTCCTGCCCATGTCCATTTCTTTTCCTTACATATTATTAGAATATCCTCTACTTTATTTTGCTCTCGTATACATGTTGCTCTTTTTTGTCTCTTATTGTTATTTCCATTACTATTCTGTCCAGTACTCTTTGAGTTGTAAATAGCTTATGTTTCAAGTCTTTAGTAAGGCTCCTTATTTCTGATTCATAGGGTAATACTGGTAGGACCATTTGATTAAATACTTTTCTTTTTACAGGAAGTAATATTTTACTTTTTCGTAATCTCATTTTATTTACCGAATGCTCTCAATACATTGCTTATCCTTCTTTTAATTTCGGTCTCGTATCCTGGGGAAACGCATACTGTGTCCTAATTACGTATATTCATTTACAATCTGTAGGGGTTCATACATAACTCTTATTTGTTGTCTCCGCATTTTTGTTGAACATTATCTTTGTTTTACTCATTCATTTTCATTCCTACATTTCTGCTTTCTCTACTTAAATTTTCTATTATATTTTTGTAATTTCTCTCATGATTCACTAAACACAACTATGTCATCTGCAAATCTCAAGTTGTTAAGGTATTCCTGGTTAATCTTAATTCCTACATTTTTCCCATCTGAATTCTTAAAAAGTTCTTCTAGGCATGCTGTGAATAGCTTAGGAGACATGGGGTCTTCCTGTTTAACTCCTTTCTCAATCGAAATTTTCTCACTATCTGTAGGTAGTTTTAGGATTGCTGTACTTCCTGTATAGATATTTTCAAGTGTTCTAACATAAGATTATGCTATTGCTGGGTTTTGAAAGGATTTGATTACTGCTGAGGGTTTGACAGAATCAAAAGCTGTTTCATTGTCTATGAATTTTATGCATAGTGGTTTGTTATACCCTGCTGATCTCTCCATTAGTTGGTTAATTAAATGGATATGGTCAGTTGTTGAATACTCACTTCTAAAGCCTGCCTACTCTCTTGATTGATTAAAGTCTCTATGTCTTTCTATTCGGCCTAATAGGATTTTTCAGAATATTTTGTATAATACAGAGAGCATACTGATTGGACGGTAAATTTTCAGGTCTATTGTGCGTCCCTTTTGTCAATTAGTATAATGATAAAGTTTTCCTAAGCTGTTGATATAGGGCATTCTTGCAAACATTTGGTGTAGAGTTCA
Organism: Palaemon carinicauda; assembly: GCF_036898095.1. Lineage (NCBI taxonomy): Eukaryota > Metazoa > Arthropoda > Malacostraca > Decapoda > Palaemonidae > Palaemon > Palaemon carinicauda. The sequence goes on along the minus strand of NC_090740.1, from coordinate 72,932,663 downwards.
GCCAGTTTTACTACTATGAAATCTCCTCCATATATCATCAAATCAATTGTTTGGTCAACTCCTGCTTCTTGGCCTCTTTTCTTGGCTTTCAATGATTTCTTTACTTCTCCTACTGATACGTTTGGTAACGTCTCATGTGTTTCATTATTTCTATTGAAGTTATTTTTATATCACTATTTTCTATCATTGTAAATAAATCCTCTACAATCTTTATCACTTCAAATCTATTGTGGATATTTTCCCTTTCATCCTTTGAAGCAAACATCTGTTGGCATCATGTTCCAAGTCTTCTTTTCATCAATTTAATGCTTCTTCCTTTCGATAGTGATTCCTTGATTTTGGTCTGATTGTGTATACGTATATCTTGGCATTAGCGTTTGTTCAAAGTTTTGAATAGTTCTGCTAATTACCCCTCATTTCCAATACTTTCTTTACTAGGTTTTCCGTCTTTTCTGATAGTTTACCTAGGTATTGTTTAGGATCTCTCCCACCAATGTCTTGTGCTAGTTTCGATACAAATGTATTTAATTATTATTCATTCCTTTTTTACTTGCTTCTATTTCTTCATTTAGGTGAGAGTACTTACTTTTATCATTGCCGAACTAAACTCATCCGGTTTTTCTATTACTAAAGGAGTGTTTATTTTCTTTCTCAAAATTGATTTTTCTCTCATTCCTTAGATCTAAACCAACTTTGCTTCTTACCGTTCTATGATAGTTTGACTTTCACTTGTTTAACACCCTTACATCTTTAACTAAATTGACTTTTTTTCACATAGAATAAAATCTATTCCATTGATTGTTTCTCCTCAAAATATGAAGTTTATAAGTGTTTTAGTATATTTGTGTTGCAGCATACTGTTTCAAGCCAAAATTGAAACCTCATATTCCATTAAAGAAGGAAAGGGGTTTCAGCAACAAGTAAAAGAGGAAATTGAACGTTTTATATCTTTAAGGTTTTTCTAAACTAAGACACATAACTAACAAAAATTTAGACACAAGTACTGTAATATCGTAAACAAAACTCCGACGACAATCGTTCTTTGTGCTACCCTTTCAGTGTTCACAAACAAAAGCTGACGCTTTTTAATATCCTCTTTATTGGAAAATATAAAAAAAAAATATGAAGTCTTTGTTTACTCTTTCTCGGTCGCTTTACCTTCTCCAATACTCGATTTCCTCAGTCCATAAACCAACTTTAAATGTTGCCATATTTTCATTCTCCATATCACAGATGTACTGGATTTACGTAAATTGACTTATTTTAACAATATATATATATACATACATATATATATATATATATATATATATATATATATGTATATATATATATATATATATATATATATATATATATATATATATATACACACACACACACACATATATATATATATATATATATATATATATATATATATATATATATGTATATGTATATGTATATGTGTGTGTATGTGTGTATGTGTATAATACAAAGTTCTAGTACTGCATTCAATACTTAACTTTCACCATATATAACATGTTTTTCCACCAATAAAGAGGTTTTGATAAGGGTCCTATAAAGAATGGGTTTGGTTATTGAGATATGTAGGTATTCAATAACAATGTAGATATACTTATTACAAATATTAATATCAAGCTTAAGTATTGCCGTAAATATATTTTACTTGTCTTTCCCAAGATACTGTAAGTTTTTTCTTCAGCAAAAAATGTTTCAATGAAGATAATATAAAGAATATTTTCTGTTATTGAGAGATAACAAAGTAGACTGAAATATAGATATGCTAATTCACCGGATATATCAGAAACAGCGAAGGTTTAGGAATGATTGAGTAACGTTAGTTTGCCCTAAAGAGTATTTAAGATTTAGTTGGTCACTGATTGAAAATACAGATAAAATTTTCACTATGCAACAAAGATTATTAGTCGTATGAAACTAAAAGAAGAAGAGAAACGGGCTTCTAAACCTAAATTGTATGCATAATGTGGATAGTAGATAAAGGTATTCTATGATATAAATGAATAATATTAGCATATCATGTGAAAAAAAAAAATATTCAGCATGGGAGAGTGTCCAATTATATGGCTTTACAAGAAAGTTGGGAATAAATTTGTTAAAATCAAAGAATTGACAGAGCCTATAACAAAAGCGTCCGAATGAGATAGAATCAGATTGTTGATATTTGCTGTTCTTGAAAATCAAAGTAGTCTGTAAGATTCCCTCGAAATTTCCCAACAGAGCGCTGGATCTCTCAAGGGCTTCTGCGTGAAAGAAACCGGAAATGAGCATTCTGTGGAACGTCGATATTCAGGTATGTTTCTCCCAGTACTGTGTAATGGGACGAGCCTGAAGTAAGTGGTAAACTTACAAGACTCGCATTATTTAGAAAGATTTCCCAGAAGCCTTGACTGAAATTCTGCCAAGTTTTTTGCGAGCAATCATTAATTAGAAGAATATCTTCCATCTTTCATCTTACGTTAAAAAAGGAATTTTTATCAGATAATCATTACAAAGACGTTTGCCATATACTGTATATATTATTGATTTGTGATATAAGTTGTTAAATGATCGAAAAATCAATAAATAGAGAAAAGAAATCCTTGTCTGTTACACACTATGCTGCATTTCTGGTA
>NC_090740.1:72922524-72925024 GCF_036898095.1 Palaemon carinicauda | reverse complement strand
TCAGACAAGATCTCATATACAATGTGTGCAAAGGGAGAGTTAAATCACCAAAGCATGTCTCTATACGCATGACTATAAAAATTTTTAGAGGAAGCTTCCATATCGTGACCCTTTTGAACAGATTTGTACGCAAAAATTGAGTTGCTTGAGTTGAAACCTGCTTTGGCCCAGAAACAGGTAAAAATATAAAGGTTAAGTATTATTATCAAATATAATCCTGTCAAATGTGTTCACAACAATATTCTGGGACAATAATGATCTTAATGAGCAAACTATTAGTGGCAGTAACACAACACACTATAGAAAGGGCATCACCACCTAGTGCAAAGTCCACACTCGTGAACCTTCATCAGATCCATCTGGTGCCACTGATGAGCAGCATTAATAGTAGAAAAATGACCTTTTTAGATGTTTTGTACCTTTCTCTCAAAGTCAGAGGCATGGTCCTATGTTGTTGAACGGTGACATAAGAAAAAGGTTAGTTTACAAGTTTTCACGGAAACTCATAAGCTGAATATTGGGAGATTCATACTTCACCTGCCGCTATATTCTGGAAATTTGTTTGTTATGAGCAATCATCAACACAAAACGTTCTATCACATGTCGGACGTTTTAGAGTAGTGTATGTTTCTGTATGACTATCACCGCATAATTCTAATTGTGAAAACATTTCACATATACTGCTAATTCACTGACATTCTTGTTCATCGTTTTGGCCATGCCTGATTGAAGGATTTGCTGATTGAGACTGGGGTAGTTGCAGCTGGATTGATTGTTGGCGTTCTGACGGGGCATCTCTATAACAGGGCAGTAAAAGCAAACAAGTTAGTGTATGAAAGCACTTCGGAGAATGAAATAGTCAGTATTTGGATCCTAGCTCTCTGAGAATCCACAAAAAGGATCTGACCATCAAGCCTTATTGAACCTTTCAGGAGCAGTTAAGTATGACATTACTCCTGATGTATTTAGAGTTTTTGAAATCACAACACTTTGCACAAATTCTGGTAGCCTATTACAAGTACACAGAATCATCTCGTGGGCCAATGGCTAAGTTCTGGGTATCCTTTATTTCCTTATTTGCATTCTTGCTTCTTTTTATTAAAGCAAATAGAACAGAAGACTGGGAACTTCAAAAGGGATGCCTGCAACAAATGTTACCTTTGATGTTTGTCAATGGTCACACATTATACCAGGTATATGACCATTTATCTATGGGACCTGTTGCAACTACACATGACTCATTCTGGTGTTAAAATTCTATGAAACAAGATGATATACTGTGCAAAGGTGTGAGGGAAAAGCTTGCAGTCGAATACTTTTGGGCCAAAACATGAAGCCAAAAATACGGGTAGATATCGAGATTGGTGAGAAGGGCACTGAGGAGTACTGCACTGTTAAAATGTTATATAATATATATCATGATGCTTTACCATAGTTGCACAACTTGTATATGACACAATGGGCCAATTGAATACCACTTTCAATAACGAAAAATTCATATTGATAAGTTTACTTGCAAATTGTTGTTCTGTTTGAAAACTTTAGCATCTTGTATCACTCTTTGTGAAGAGAAGGTACTTTTCAGTTTGCCTTATATAATAGATTATAGATTTATTGATAAATTCGGTACATCAAGTGTTTTCCTGATTATGATCAAGAAAAGATCATACATTACCAAGTGCTCTATTTTAAGGTAGAAAGACTACCTAATATGATAGTTTATTCATTAATCATTTACAGTACCGTAACTATCTCCATTTCAAACTATAAATGTGAAACAAGGCTGAAACCTAATTAATTTCTGGGAAAAAAATCTTCACCAGTAATGTTTTCAGCAACGAATGAATATTGATTGATTGATTGAAAGTTTTCTGGCATCCTGACATCAACGAATGAATAAATCTGTTTTATATAATGCATTAGTTATTACTTAGTTTAGAGAAAACGTTCAAAACCAAATATGCTGTTTCTTAATTATAAAGAAAAATCCCCGTAGAGATGTAAAAATCATGATATTAGACATGTTTCAGGGTAATTGTTGACTTGGAAAAGGCAAAAATGAACAGAAGGCTTATTTTATTAAAAACTGGTGCCAGGAAAGTGAGGTAAACAGGGTGGAGCAACGAACTCAAAATTTTGGGAGTCAAGTAATAGACTAAATTACTATTGTTGCTCTCAGGACCATTGTTTGATGAAAATTAAGATGTCTTGGTGGTGAAAATATCCGTCGCTAACTGGACCCTTTATGGGGGAATTATGTATATCACGATGTGTCGCGTGTTCTAAGGTTCCGATTACTCCTTGCCTTCACTCAGTTCCATACAGTATGTTATATGAATTATGATAGTGACCGCAAGTCAGCTATGGGGATATGGTATCATGGTTTTTAAGATGTCTTAAACATTTTTATAAAGTTCTCATAGTGCAAATAAATATTACTATGCCACCTGCTTTCATAATTACCTACTAAACATGAAAATCACCATAAAAATTCAAATAT
>NC_090740.1:72905024-72912524 GCF_036898095.1 Palaemon carinicauda | reverse complement strand
ATAATAATAATAATAATAATAATAATAATAATAATAATAATAATAATAATAATAATTTCCTATAATAATGTTAATATTTAAATCTTGAAGGAGCTCAGACAGACAACATACTAAAATGCTGTTATTTCAGGAAAACGATGCATAATTTGAAGGTTTGCCCCTCATCAATATTGCTTCACGATCCAAGATTTTTTTCTTTTATCTAATCATAGGGTTTTACTCTTAACCAAAGAGGTCAAATGATTATGCTGTGGATCAACTTACCTCTCTCTCTCTCTCTCTCTCTCTCTCTCTCTCTCTCTCTCTCTCTCTCTCTCTCTCTCTCTCTCTCTCTCTCTCTGTAATGTCTTTAACAATAATGTTACCCAATCATTGTAATTACCATCTATTCAATCCTTATTGCTATTGATCATAATCTGTTCCTTTGTGTTTCCGTCTCCAATATGACGAAAACACTAGCTCTGGTCCAACATTTTCAGTTCTCGTTCCCGGGTTATGATATAAATATATATATATATATATATATATATATATATATATATATATATATATATATACCTCATAACATCGAATTTGCTCTGTCTCTGTTCTCTCAGAGACCCATGAGGAATCAACTTTACGACAATGGCTTCTGGTTAACCAGGGAGTCGAACCTGGACCAAGTCGAAAATGAGGTTATAATGACTCTATCCTTTTGGACCCAAGAAACAAGTAAAAGTTGATAACAATTCTTCCATAAAAATTCCTGTCATATTCAGGTTTTGTACATATAATCGAAATTAACCCCTCTTCACCATTGGAGCCTGCTGGTGCCGGTAAGTTTGAACGTGTTTAACTATATATATATATATATATATATATATATATATATATATATATATATATATATATATATATATATATATATATATATATATATATATAAATATATACATACATATATATATATATATATATATATATATACATAATATATATATATATATATATATATATATATATATATATATATATATATATATATACACACATAATATATATATATATGTATATATATATATATATATATATATATATATATATATATAAATTCATATATATACATATATATGTGTGTATATATACACATACACAGACACACACACAGACACACACACACACACACACACACATATATATATATATATATATATATATATATATATATATATTTATAACAAAATAAAACAGTACCAACAGACATATGCATGTGTATATGTATATTGTATAATAATTTTTGTATATATATATATATATATATATATATATATATATATCTATATATATATATATATATAGATAGATAGATAGATGGATATATATATATATATATATATATATATATATATATATATTATTATTATTATCACTATCCAAGCTACAACCCTAGTTGGAAAAGCAAGATGCTATAAGCCCAGGGGCTCCAACAGGGAAAAATAGCCCAGTGAGGAAAGGAAATAAATAAATGAAGAGAACAAATTAACAATAAATCATTCTAAAAACAGTAACAACGTCAAAACAGACATGTCATATATAAACTATTAACAGCATCAAAAACAAATATGACATAAATAAACTATAAAAGACTCATGTCCGCCTGGTCAACAAAAAAGCATATGCTCCAACTTTGAACTTTTGAAGTTCTACTGATTCAACCACCCGATTAGGAAGATCATTCCACAACTTGGTAACAGCTGGAATAAAACTTCTAGAGTACTGCGTAGTATTGAGCCTCGTGATGGAGAAGGCCTGGCTATTAGAATTAACTGCCTGCCTAGTATTACGAACAGGATAGAATTGTCCAGGGAGATCTGAATGTAAAGGATGGTCAGAGTTATGAAAAATCTTATGCAACATGCATAATGAACTAATTGAACGACGGTGCCAGAGATTAATATCTAGATCAGGAATAAGAAATTTAATAGACCGTAAGTTTCTGTCCAACAAATTAAGATGAGAATCAGCAGCTGAAGACCAAACAGGAGAACAATAATCCAAACAAGGTAGAATGAAAGAATTAAAACACTTCTTCAGAATAGATTGATCACCGAAAATCTTGAAATACTTTCTCAATAAGCCTATTTTTTGTGCAATTGAAGAAGACAGAGACCTTATATGTTTCTCAAAAGTAAATTTACTGTCGAGAATCACACCTAAAATTTTGAAAGAGTCATACATATTTAAAGAAACATTATCAATACTGAGATCCGGATGTTGAGGAGCCACTGTCCTTGACCTACTTACAATCATACTTTGAGTTTTGTTAGGATTCAACTTCATACCCCATAATTTGCACCATGCACTAATTCTAGCTAAATCTCTATTAAGGGATTCTCCAACCCTAGATCTACATTCAGGGGATGGAATTGATGCAAAGAGAGTAGCATCATCTGCATATGCAACAAGCTTGTTTTCTAGGCCAAACCACATGTCATGTGTACTGTATATAGTATGAAAAGTAATGGGCCAAGAACACTACCCTGTGGAACACCGGATATCACATTCCTATAATCACTATGGTGCCCATCAACAACAACTCTTTGAGATCTATTACTTAAAAAATCAATAATAATGCTAAGAAACAACCCACCCACTCCCAACTGTTTCAGTTTGAAAACAAGGGCCTCATGATTAACACGGTCAAAGGCAGCACTAAAATCAAGGCCAATCATACGAACTTCCCGACCACAATCAAGGGATTTCTGTACAGCATTGGAGATTGTAAGAAGGGCATCACATGCTCCAAGGCCTTTACGAAAACCAAATTGCAAACTAGGGAGTAGATGATTACCTTCAGCAAACCTATTAAGACGTTTTGCCAGAAGACGTTCAAAAACTTTAGATAATATGGGAGTTATGGAAATTGGGCGGTAATCAGTGGGACTTGAGCTACCACAAACACATTTACATAGAGGAGTAACATTACCAATTCTCCAACTAGTGCTAAAAGCTCCTCTTCTTGCTAACTTGCGCAAAATAACAGATAACTTTGGAGCTAAGAAATCTGCTGTCTTTATAAAAAACAAAGGAAAAATACCATTTGGGTCTACACCTCCATAAGCATCAAGGTCCATCAACAGAGCTTTAATCTCACGAGATCGAAAAGCTAAACTAGTTAGTTTAGCCTCAGGAAAACAGGAATGAGGAAGTTCAAGTTTTTCATTACTCTGTTTACTGTCAAAAACATCAGCCAAAAGGGTTGCCTTTTCCTTTGGACAGTGAGTGACTGAGCCATCTGGTTTAAGTAAAGGAGGAACTGTTGCATCTACACCAAAGAGTGCAGATTTAAGGGTAGACCACCATTTATGTTCCTGAGTTGTACCAGAAAGTGTTTCTTTTATGGTTAAATTGTACTCCTTTTCAGTTGAGGCATAAACTCTCTGAGCAAAAGCTCGAAGCTGAGTATAGTTGTTCCAGGTCAAATCTGATCTGTTACCCTTCCAAAGATGATAGGCCTCCTATATATATATATATATATATATATATATATATATATATATATATATAGGTGTGCAGATTCTGAGAGAATTAAAGCAGAGGGAAAGAGATATTATTACCTATATAAAGGGGGAAAGTCAAAAATAGATTATCAATAGGTGGTCTTTGATCTAAACTCCTAGATATATTTCTTTATTAAATCCATATCTGAAATGCGTCTTTGGAGACAAACTTTTCAAAGATAAATGGTTCAGAGTTAAGTATTTTCTTTCTTTTTTATATACCTCGTAGCTGATAAGACCTATCAACATACATGAAATAACATACAAGTGTCTAAGCTAATCTCCAAAATTCAATTATACTTGCTGAACTGATCCATCCTCTCCTTAACACGAACCTGGAAGAGAAAGAAAAATATGATTTGGATGTGAATATAAATTTATTTCACATAAATACAAGGCCATATCTTATGCATAAACCAGAACTAACAATTAAGTGTGTAATAAATGAAGTAGAATTGAATGAACACTGAAACTAAATTTGTATGATATATTTCACAGCTTACGTTTTGTTATCTATAATTACCAAATCACTTATATAATAGAAAAAAAATGCAAATATATTTGCATAGGAACCCCCAAGATACATGATACATGATGTATGCACATAATATTTTGTAAACCTTGAAAAGAGTTTGGGAAGTAACAAGTAGATATTCCACTTACAAAACGTAGGTTAATGAACATCACGTACAGGAGCATCTTTGTCTTAACAGAAAGACAAACTGGATATGATTGGTTTATTAACCCGACGTAACAAGATTATATACAAACAGTTGAGGATAACAATGGCATAAAACTTTAACAGTATGAAATATGCTATGGCAAGCTTACACAGGTTTTTCTAATATCAGTGCAGGAGAGAGAGAGAGAGAGAGAGAGAGAGAGAGAGAGAGAGAGAGAGAGAGAGAGAGAGAGAGAGAGAGAGAGAGAGCGTATATGGAATGCATGTGCATTACATGGCACCCTTCCTAAGAACAGACACGCATGTGAAATAGGAAATCCTGCCCTATAGAGGCGAATTATAAGCGGTCCATCTTGAAAGAGATATACATATTTTAGGCGATAAATGGAGACAGTTTTCATTGGCATAAAAGTTAATTAAGAAAGCCTTCTGTCTGTTAAGGATGTCAGCGGTGCTTGCAAGTTCGGAGAGCACGAAGACATGATTGTGGTGTTTAAATCTTTTGGCCTGTTGCTTCGGTTGCGGCTTATACGTCTGGCGGCAGGGCATGAATTTCCCCACAACATAACGTAGGTATTTGATATTGTCGGAGGAGATTGCAGATGGAAAAAAATCGGCAAGAACGACCACCGGGTAACCATACATAATTTCAGCTGCTGAGACATCCAGGGTGTTCTTAGGAGTGGTCCTTAATCCCAGGAGGACCAAGGGAAGCGCAGTTAACCAGTTAGAGTCATTGCAGCGGGACATCAAAGCTGCTTTGAGGATGCGATGAAAGCTGTCAACTATTCAGTTGGCTGCAGGATTGTAGGCAGTTGTCAGATGTAGCTTGGTAACCAAGAGATTCCTTAATGATGTCCACAATTGAGAGGTGAAAGTAGTAACCCTGTCAAAAGTAATGTGCTCAGGGATACAAAACCTCGATATGCACACTGAGAGTAAGGCAGATGTACATGAGGCAGACATTGCAGTTTGCATGGGGATATCTTCATGCCAATTAGTGGAGTGGTCAATGACGGTAAACAGGTAAAGGTGTCTATTGTGATGTAGGTGGGGGCCTACTACATCGATGGGAATATGGGAAAAACGACACTAAGGTTGCGAAAAGGTGTCCACTCCCGAATTTGTGTGTCGATGTACTTTTGAAGTCTTGCATGAAGTACAGCCAAGGACAGACTCAATCGTTAGCATCCTTAGTAAGGCCGTGCCAAATGAGCTTCATCTTCAGTAGCAGTGCAGATGATTAATACAAGGAATGTAAGAGGCCATGGATGAAGCCAAATATCTGTTCGTGCATGGGGACGTCACAGAAAAGGAAGGCATTGGAGTCATTGAGAACTATGTCTTCCCAACGGAATAATGTGCAGGATACCCTATAAGCTTCCGACTCTGGATCATTTCATTAAGATTCTCTCAAGGTGAAGTAATACAATCCCAGGTGAATAGCAGCCAATGTGTTTCTTAACAGGGTATTGGTAATGGAATTCAATTTCCCAGGGACATGTTGAAGGGTGCAGTTGTATTCAGTTACAGTGGGGAGAAGTCAACATTGACTGTAAAGTGAAGGCATGCACCAGGGGCGTGTGGTCAGTGTGAATGATGAAGGTCATACCCTCTAAGAAGTGACAAAAGTAATGGACAGCCAAATGCATTGCCATTAATTCGCAGTCAAAGGTACAGTAGCTGGATACTGGCTTAGCCAGTTGACTACTGAAGAAGGCCAGTGAGCGGGGCGAGCCGTTGACCACCTGCTCAAGTACTGCACTAATAGCTACATGACTGGCATTGGCAGAGAGAAGGAAAGGAGCAAGTGGCACGGGAAAATTGAGAGCAGCAGCAGTTGATAGAGCATTCTATGCGTCGCAGAAGGCCGCTTCCTGAAGGGGACTCCACTCAAAGTTTTTCAGTTTGTACTTGAGGGAGGAGTACAGATGGGCATGAGTGGCGCCAATGGCTGTCAAGAACTGGTGATAATAGTTTATCATGACAAAAAATTCTTGCAGTGCTTTGATGGTCAAGGGTGTGGGGAAGTTCTGAACAACAGATACCTGCTCAGGGAGAGGGTGGATGCTTTAAGGAAAGATGCGGGGCACCAAGAACAATACTTTGCTGGCACTAAAGATACACTTGTCACACCGAACTACAAGGCTGTTCTGTTGTAGGCAGTCGATAATGATGAAAAGCTGATGTAGGTCATCCGCCTCGAAGAAAATGAACACAGGTACATCATCCACATAACATACCCAGAAGTGAAGGTCCCCTAAAATGCCCTCCCTGATGCATTCAAAAGTGGCACCAACATTACGAATCACAAAACAGGAGTAATTGAATGTGTATGTGTTGAAGGGATTGGTGAGGCTGGTTTTGGTGATGTCTTCTGTGTTCATAGGCACCTTATAATAACCTTTCATGAGTTCAAGTGTAGAGAACAACTTTGCTTTGTGCAATTAGAAGGTAATGTATCCCCCATGCTGGGGAGGGGTTAGTGACCGGGTTTTGTCTGTATATTCAGATGCCTGTAATCTCCACAAGGGCATCAGGAGCCATCTTTTTTTAGAATGATATGTAGGGATGACGATCATAGGCTTAAAGCCCTTGGACAAAGGCCTATTTCTTCCATTTCAGTGAACGTTCATTTAGATGCTGCCAAACAATCCATGGACCAAATACATAATCTGACAAACACTATAGGTCCCATCATCTTGATATGGTGATAAATGCCATGCTTTGGGGGAACCGTGGCATTTGGTAAAATTATGGTCGGAAAACTTCCGGATACAACATGAGGAGGTGGGAGTCGGCATCCGTGGGTGCACTGTGTGGAGTGAAAGGTCGGAGGTGCCGGGTTGAAGAGGTGTTTACAAGTACGAGTCTGCATTGACTTAACGTCGATGTTCAACATCAAGTAGAAGGTAGAAGTGGGCGATGAATTCGAACCAATTATTTGCAGTGTTACGTCACCAGTGGGATATTCCCAATGGTATTTGGTGTTCCAAAGCTATAGTGTGAGTGTCTCGTAACTATGGGTGGGGATCTCAGATCCGTTGGCAGCTACCACTTAGATTTTAGTAGGCTTAGAATGACTATGTAGTGTGCTGAAGTGTGAAATTGGTAGAAGGGAATAGCAAGCAACAGTGTTTACCAAAAACTGCACTTCCGTACATACATCATGTAAAAAGAAAAGATTAGTAACAGAGGAAGAAGTCACTGCCATGAACAATGAGATATTTACAAGTTTTTTGGGTCACTGATAACTGTTTGTACATTTCTTCGCAGAAA
>NC_090740.1:72892524-72895024 GCF_036898095.1 Palaemon carinicauda | reverse complement strand
AAAATGTCTTCTGTGGTTCTATAGTTAATAATTGATAGTTATTATCAAATAAAAAGGATGACAATACTTGGAAAAAATATACTAACTGGCAACTGTGCCAGAAACTTGGTGGCAAAACATTTTTCTCTCAAAGACTACTGTGTTCGTCCGAAGGCTGCGACTATGGCTGATAATGGGGGCCTCTTTGCCATAGCCCCTGCCTTAGTAGGCACTGACTGACGATGAGGATATTATGGGGAATTCTCCCACTAGGAGCCCATGGCGGGTAATTCATAAGTTGTGTAAATAATGTTACGTTTGTATCCTTGGTCGAAACCGAAGGCAAAGCTCAAGTACATTGCGAACGTTCGGTTCAGGAATGCGAATATCAGGATGACCAACCCACCCAACTTCTCTGTGGAATTTAGGTGCATTCACGGTTGATTGTATTTAATGTTACGAAGATTGCACCCTTTATATTTTATTGATACTTGCATCCTTTTATGCATCTTCACTAAAATAATTGATAATACAATATGATATTGAATATTTGTTTCAACATTGCCGAAAATATACATGGGTAATGTTGGTCATCCTGTGTTGAACGAAAAGTATAAAATTGTTTCGATTCTATACTTTGAAGTAATTACTATTCCTTGAAATAATTACAATTACAATATTTATTTCTTATGATTCTCATAAATATCATAGATTTGATATTCGTGCATCATATATTAGCTTTATTTTGGTTGATAGAGCTTTCATCTAGGAAAAATAAAAAGTTTTTGAGATACACGTTGTAATTGCCAGATAGTGAATATTGAACGAAGTCCTCTGAGATTTGTTGCCTCAGTTTTGATGCCAACTGTACATAAAATCTGTAAATTTAGGTTGCCAATGCGTAAGATATTGTTTCGTACAATATATCTATATATACAGTACACACACACACACACACACACACACATATATATATATATATATATATATATATATATATATATATATATATATATATATATATATAACGAATTTTGAGCGAAGCGAAAAATCTATTTTTGGGTGAGATGGCCATGACGTCCTAATGGAAGGTTCCTTTAGTAGCTTCCGAAGGGTATATCTGACTACAGTGATATTCCCAGAGAATCAAACCAAAGGTTTCACAGAATTGTAACTTCTGGCGCGAGTACCTTTAAGATTACTCTCAAGGGTATCGTATATCATCAGGGGACGTATTCTTAACACGCCACATGGCAATCTGCATCCCGAATAGCCTTTACGCCTCGAGGGGGAATACGTGGCAAAATAGAAGGGTGACCGCAAGAAAGATTACCCTGGTTCCACTACTACAATCGTATCACAACCGCGCCAACTCCCTCTGACGGTCATTCCTTTATCTGTAGCGACTCACTACGGTGGTGTTCCCTGTCAATCTGACATTTTCGATCGATTTCTGGGAATCTTTATGCTTCTACGGCTTCTTTCTCCATCCAGAAAGATGAGCATTGATTCTTTACAATATGTAATTTAGTTCCAGCCTCACAATGAAATTTTGTATTTATTGTGTGCGGATCTTTGCCGATCGCCGGTGTCGCCATGGCGCTGTCGTTCTTTGTTCATGTGCTATTTAGTTAGCAGAAAGACATTCCGGTGTAAATAGCTTAATCATTATTAAGAAAGCTATTTAGGCATTATACATTGTAAAGATATCTATAAGCATATTTTTCCCTTTCCGTGGCGATCGTATATGTCAGAGTTTTGGTGATTTAGGTAACCGAAATCTCTCTTGGCTGGGTAACATAACCTAGACAACATATACTTTCGTCATTTCCCCGGTTACCCTTGTGTATTGGTTATCATTCCTGGAGATAGATATCTCCTGGAATTATATTAACCATTATTAATCTCTCTAGAAATTTATGGGTAATCTCTCTTCCCTCTGAGAGTAGCCGTAGGCTACAACTCTCTGCGTCGGCCTTGAATTTCGGATTCAGGCATGACTAGCCTGGAGTTTTCGGTCTCATCCCTTAACGGCCGTCGGCAAGTTTTGGGATTTGATCAGAACCTCAGAGTATTTAGTCTTTGTCGGCAGTCGGTCGGCGGGGTAATTGCATTCCCCTGCCGGTGGAACTACCGGCATAGGAGGCAAGCCCTCCCTAGACTACACCTGAAGTGGTCGAATGTTGCCGCCACCTTCTCCCTGTGGTCTAGTAGGCTAGTCCTATGCTTGCCGACCCTAGGCTATAGAGTCGTATACTCTTGTGGCCTAGGATGGCGCCGGCATTGGAACTCTGTTTCTCCCTTGTTGAGAGGAACGGCATGAGCTGCCGTCCCCTTAACTGTATTAGCACCTCCTAAGCTGGAGAATAAATGATTCTCCTGCCGTTTGTGGTCGTGCCGGTACTGAAACAGAGTTTCTTCAAGGTGTGTAGATCCGGCAACATTGCCAGTCCCTCCTATACCTCATAAAGGACCCTTTCCCCTCCCCTCTCTGTTCTTTTACGATGGCCGAGCAATTGTC
>NC_090740.1:72885024-72887524 GCF_036898095.1 Palaemon carinicauda | reverse complement strand
ATATATGTATATATATATATATATATATATATATATATATATATATATATATATTACACACACACACACACATATATACCGTATTTCCCGTGTGATAAGACGCTACAAGTGGTAAGGCTCACCCTTTAATTAGGAAAGCAGTTTTAGAAAAAAAAAATGAAGATTTTAAAAACTTTTTAGCAGAAATCCATGGTCAGCGACTCTTGCGTGATTATTGTCTGGCACAGTAACTTTTCCTATTTTGGGTGTATTATGAAATGTTCAAGTTAATATTTATTAGCTATATGCCGATTATCCCAATTCTATTACATATTCTTATAAGAAACAACTAAATCAGTCGTAGTTTCCACCATAACTACACGTTTACTCATGTGCTTGAAGTTTCAAGTGTTGTTTACATGAAAGCAGTGTTGCTAAAGGTTCTTCATAAAATTTTGGTAAAGATGTAAAATTCTAGTGATATTTCCAAAATTCCTCATATACTCTATGAATATTCACACAAAATGTAGTAATTGATTATAGAAATCTATAAATTCTTTTAGGTAGAATACTTTAACTACTGTTTATGTGATTCTGGGTCTAGTTACTTTTCTGCTAACTTAGTAATACTGCACTCGACTAACAGAAGTTTTTTTTCCAAGGGCGTATTCAGAAACTGTCTGTTTGTATTATTTCGGAACTCGGGCAACAAAGTCATTATAAATATATTGCTTTATTACAATATATCAACAAAATATGAGACAATAGATATATACTCAATAAACAACTATGTCATAGTGTCATGTCGTCTGCTAGAAGACCACTAGTTGGCATGTTTACTTGTGGAAGGGGGGGGGGGGGGGGTTAGCGAGTCATCAGCTGATTACCAAAAAAAAAAATAATAATAATAATAATTTGCTACTGTACTTTATTAAATGAAGTGCAATATAAAAATGAATGGATTTATAATATATGAATGATAATTGTAGGTTTATATTCTATCTCTCGTGAGTTTGAGTGCTTTTAAGTCAATAGTTTGGTGTTTGAGGTGTGTCAAACTCCACTCTACAACTTTTTCTTAGTGTTATATATATATATATATATATATATATATATATATATATATATATATATATATATATATATATATATATATATATATATATATATATTATATATATATATGTATACATATATATATATATATATATATATATATATATGTATATATATACATATATATATATATATATATATATATATATACATATATACATATATATATATATATATATACATATATATATATATATATATATATATATATATGTATATATATATATATATATATGTATATATATATACATATATATATAAATATATATATATGTATATATATGTATATATATATATATATATATATATATATATATATATATATGTATATATATATGTATATATATACATATATATATATATATATATATATATATATGTATATATATATGTATATATATATATATATATATATATATATATATATATATATATATGTATATATATATATATATATATATATATGTATATATATATATATGTATATATATATGTATATGTACAGTATATATTTATGTATATGTTATAATCATTACCTAAATCCAGACAGTTTGTAAAGTGACTGAACTTTTCAGGCATTATGTGAATTGCCTGTTTCACCCAGTCAATTTAAATATCAGCTAAAAGTTGTAGACAATTTATAAAGTGAATAAAATTATAATATAACTTTTGGATATATTGACCAATATTGGGTAGTACACTGATATAGATAAGAAAACATTATATTTGAGAAAATAAAACCTACGTGACAATGGAATAAGATATAAACAATGAAAGAATAAAATGTGACAGAAAAGTAGGACACTAAATCGGTTTTCATTCTTACAGGTCAAACTAGAGTGGTACCAGCTATTATACTTGGGACCTTCCTTAAAACATTTATAACAATTTGTGTGACATTTTTACTTTTTCACAGTATAATTTGACTTAGCATTACCTTGACCACCAAATCTAGAAGACTTTTCTACTACCTGACGAGGTTCTATTTCTTTCTCTGCGCTCACGTCACCCTGGCTATACAGTTACTGGGTATAAATATCTCACTTCTACTGCAGCGTCCCTTCGGTATTCCTTCTGTCACAGCTATTCAATACATGTCATTTCTATTACTTTTCAAGACAACAACTATAATATTCCGGGGACCATCTTTACCTCGATTACCCAACGAAATGGGAATTGTCACATTATCTCCGTGAGTGCCAGGGCCATGATCTAAACAAGTATATACGTTTCACCATGTCTTCACCTTGGCCTAAATGACCAGCAACTACGTTTGATCTTTGAAGTGCTAATTTTTCTTGAAGCATATCCAAACTTCTTGTAGGATTCTGGTAACAGGGTGAACTATCTGGAAAGGCAGAACCCTTAGACGAACCTTCTGAATGAAGAAAATAGATAAAATTAC
>NC_090740.1:72880024-72882524 GCF_036898095.1 Palaemon carinicauda | reverse complement strand
ATAATTATATATATATATATATATATAATTATATATATATGAGCACGTGTGTTTGTGTGTGTGAGTGTGTGTGTATAGCCGTATAAATAGATAGATATAAGAAGATATGTACTTGTGTGTGTGAGTGTGTATTTATGTGCATAGCTGTATAAATAGAAAGATATAAGAGGATATGTGTTTGCGTGTGTGTGTGTGTGTGTGTGTGTGTGTGTGATGTGTGTATAGTTGTAAAAATAGATAGATATAAGAAGAAATGTGTTTATGTATGTAAGTATGTTTGTGTGTGTGTGTTTAGCTGTACAAATAGATTGTTATAAGACAATATCCTGCAGAGACTTAAATTTATGTAAAGGAATAAAAAATCAACTGTTTTTATCAAGATCAGAATAAAACAATCTATAAAAAAATAAGCCAGAAAAAATAAACATATCTTAGAAGATTGCATTATCCATGAATGGTAAAAGGAAAAAAAATGCGGGAACATAGAAAAGATGAATTAGAATAAACAATGAAAGAGGCGCACAAATGAATGGATTACTGGTTTTCGCGTAATAAAATTAAGCGATGGAAGGCAGTTTGTATTAATCTTACTTTACATTGTTGATCCAGGTTATAAATAACTTAGAGGTAATAACTGAGTTCACAAATGGTTACGTATATGCAAGTGAACTTTATTCTTAGCATACATATAAGGCAAGGTCTATAGAATACAAGGTCTACCCATCAGCGACCCAAAATTTGTCATCTACTGCGCAGACCACCCATGCGGAGATTAATGACGTCACACCGTCCCATGCTCTGATTTACCAGCCTTTGTTTTCCAGTATCTACAGTTAGTTTACAAGGAATCTGGTGTTATTATTCAGTGTGAAGCTCTTCTGCAGAGTGCTTGAATTAATTACTATTGGTTAAAATGCCTTGTTACTGTGCTGTGTATGAGTGTTCTTCTAATAAAGATAATAGAGATGAAGGAGTAACTCTTCACAGCTATCCCAAGCACGTGGAAACTGGAAAGCTGTGGATAAATTCATGTAAAAGGAATGACCCTTTCAACCCTGATGATGCAATCATGTATAGTTTACATTTTGAACCTGATGCATTTGAAAGAAACCTGAAATATGAATTACTTGGAAAGTCAATGCCAAAAAACCAACGACGATTAAAGGAAGGATCAATTCTAACATTATCATTACCTCTATCATAAGGTGAGGTTCAAAAGTGAAATACATTTTTGGTAAACGATATATATTAGATTATAGATATGAAAACTAACAATTTATCGGTATTCTTTTAAATAAACGCATAAACACTCGATCCAATTACTAATTTTGACAAATATATGACAATGCATTTATATATCTTTTGTTTTGAAGTGGAGCAGATATTGTAAATGATAAAAGTGAATGCTACTTTTGTTATGTCTATCAGTATCAAAGAAGCGAGTTCCGTATGACTCAAAGATGTCCAGAAATGCCTATGGGTTGGACTTTGAAAATCAGAATAAAATTATCAAATGCATGACACAGACAGTAAAATCAGTGAAGGTAATTGGAAGTAAAAGTGTTTACCCATTCCAAAAAGGAGTGACAATTTCATGCGAATCTTTGCCAAAATTGTTAGAGATGGTAAAAAATAAATTCCATATATCATATATACTGACATACAGACTGAATCAAGATGGACTGGAACATTTCTTTGCTTGCCTGCGACAAATGGGAGCCTGTTATCAGCACCCAACTTGAGTTGCCGTTAAATATCACATTAGATCTCATCTTTTAGGGAAGGATAATTATCTCATGGGGTCGAAATGTGATACAGAAACCAAAAGAAAAGTAGATAACTTTACAGTTGGAACCTTTTCTTTTCTTAGTAATGAAACTTCCTCTCAAGATAAAGACGACGAATCGCTACAACGTGAGCTAAGTCTCTCCGCGATGATATTTTGTTTGCCGGATGAATGTGACGGTGAAGAAAAAGATAATGATGTTACAGAAAGTGTAGGGGAAGTTGTTAACAAACAGCTGGAGGATGCAATAGCGAAAGGGGGTCTAGAGTATTTTGCTGGTTTCATTGCCCATAAGTTTCCTAAATACCCAAATCTTGGGTCATATGTATCAATGGGAGACAATTCATGGACAAGTATAATTAGCAGAGCAGATAATAAACTAGTGAAGCCATCAAAAGAATTTTCTGATCAAATCAAGACTATGGAAAACATGTTCAAATGTTATCATGGGGAAAAAGTTTTAAAACCTGGTAAAGGAACAGTAAAAAATTTAGCAGCAGAAATTGCAAATGTAATGGGATTGCCACTAGATTTAGTTACTTATTTTGTTCGTTGTCGGACATTCTTGAGAATAAGAATATTAAATGGGGAAACAACTTCCACAAGGAAAATTATGAATAAAGTTAAAAGGTTGTAAAGTGTAATAATCAGGATTTTTTAAGTTTGTTTATTTGTGCAACCATATTTGTATAGATTTTTCTAAATGTAGTTTTT
>NC_090740.1:72865024-72870024 GCF_036898095.1 Palaemon carinicauda | reverse complement strand
ATTGTGATAGAAGATTTGAATAAGGAAAGTAGAAAATTAATATAGGATCAAAACTAACATAAAGTTCAATGAAAATGTAGAGACCGCAGATAAGAGATATGGACGAACCCCTTGAGATTCTTAAGGAATATAATTTATATGCTTAGTACAGAAGGTAAGTGTTTCCCTAGGACACGAGACCGAAATTAGAAGAAGGATGAACATGAGATGGAAAGTTTTCTGTAAACAAAATTAAATTATGAGAATTATAATGCGAGTTTTAATAAAATGAAAAGTATATATTAAGATGATCCTACCAGTTTTAATTTATGCACCAGAAACTTGGAGCCTTAGTAAAGCCTTAAAACATAAGCTACTTACAGCTCAAAAAGCTATGTAAAGAATAATGATGAGAATAACACTAAGACCCAGAAAAAGAACATCATGGATAACATAATAGGTACCTAGATGTTAAAAATGAAGCATGGAAATGAAGAGAAGACGATGGATTAATGAACTATGAAAGTTAGAAAGATCATAAACAGACGTAGGTGGTAGGATGTGCCCGGAACGTTTGTTTTGCAGTGAACTAGTAATGGCTGATTATGATAATGATATATATATATATATATATATATATATATATATATATATATATATATATATATATATATTATATATATATATATATATATATATATATATATATATATATATATTTATATATAAATATGTATATATATATGTACATATATATATATATATATATATATATATATATATATATATATATATATATATATTTTATATATATAAGCATATATATATATATATATATATATATATATATATATATATATATATATATATATATATATATATATATATATATATATATATATATTTATATACATACATACATACATACATATATATATATATATATATATATATATATATATATATATATATATATACATATATATATGTATATATATATATATATATATATATATATACATATATATACATATATATATTATATATATATATATATATATATATATATATATATATTTATATATATATATATATATATATATTCTTACAAAGCTGGTCTAGTGTAAAGTAAAGACAGTAGTTGATTCATGATTTTATTTATTTTTCATTTGTGCATTGAAGACATGAATAGCCAGCCCATAAGATGAGTTCCTCTCGTGTAGATTTAAGTTTATTATGTAAATTATGTAAGACTTTCATTGTTAATTTCATTGTATTCTTGATTCAAGTCAGTGTATGTAAATTTGTGTTATTTTCAAGATTAACTTTTTATTTCATATATTTTTGTTACGAAGTCGTACGTAATCTGTTTGAGAGTGCTATGTAACCCATACGAGATATAAACACAGGCATATGTAAATTATATTTTTATGAGGTATTGCGTAATTTTCGTGAGAAACTGCTGCAATTCTTTGGTCTGCCATGTGCTTTGGAAAATTCATGAAAAACCTAGTGATAGATCTTATCATCTTATTTTATTTCTCGGACAAAGGGTGGCTGGAGCTAGCTGTCTGAGACAGAGCCGTCTAGCATTGCGTGGGTACGCGTTCGAGAGAGCAGTACTTGGTAACTCCAATGCCTTATCCCAGCCCCCAAGCTACCAGATCTTGGTCCTGGAATCTTCTAGAAGTAGCTAAGTTTCATATATAAAGGCAACCCCAGTGTTGCATAGATGAGATAGAGAATTCCAGCCTTAAGACTTAGCCCTCTCCACCTCTCTCTCCTAATCAGCCTAGTGTATTGTTTTAAAAGTGTTCAGTGAAATATCGAAGCTTTCGTGTGACATGTTTTTGTAGTCATAGTGAGTACTTATAAAAATTCTCTTAGAATTTCTGTAAACAGCCCTGTAGGATGGTGAAAGGTTCCTATATTGTGATCTGCTTATCTATTTTCATGTAGTATCAAACTAAAATATTGTATTCAGATTTAATTCCAAGTGAAACAAATGATTGTATAATTTTTATAAGCATCATTTCTTTTGTCTTAGTCTGAGGTTTATTCAGATTTAATATTCAAAGTCAAGTGAATATATGATTTTCAGATCGTAACTTTTTGTCTTTATATAAGTTTTCTTCAGACTTATCATTTTGAGTGATTTATTTGTTTTATGTAAATTCTTTCAAAGTGCTGTAATTTATGTAGAATATATTTATTTTGCAAAGAGTGTTTTATTCCAATCATCTGTGTTTATTACAACCTCGCTCGTATCCAGTAAAAAATCGTAGTAAGCAATGGTTTCAAATAACTCTTAAATATAATTAACCAGTTTAGTTTTTAGTGTATTTAAGAGACCTTTTGATATTGAGTGTTTTATATATTGCTGTCTGGGACTTATATATCTGTCTCAGAGTTTGTGTATTAATATATCCAAGTGTAACAGATTTAATGTAAAAGCAAACAGGTGACTTTGGAATTTGAGAGGTTGTTTAGCTTGCCAACCATAATATATATATATATATATATATATATATATATATATATATATATATATATACATATATATATATATATATATATATATATATATGTATATATATATATATATATATATATATATATATATATATATATAATATTATATGTTTAGTTCCCAGACACGGGTCCATCCTATATTATATTTTATGGCGCCCAGACTCAGGAGCCATCATCACACGGGAGCTATCATATAATGATATATATGATTTCGCCTGGGGCTTTGATCCCGAGGTCGTTAAGAGAATCCAGACATTAATATATCAAAAATATATATGGCTTATTTGAATATATATATATATATATATATATATATATATAAATATATATATATATATTTATATATATATTTATGCATATATATACATATATAAATAAATTTTTACCTCATACTTGGGATCGAACGCTAGCCCCTTCTAATGAAAGGCCAGGTCGAAACCAACCATGCCACGAGAGGCCATAAAAGGTCATCGGAACCTGACGCTAACTAGCTGTCCGAGGATTTACCTGGCGAGACATCAGTCTCTTACCAGCTAGTTAGCGTCAGGTTCCGATTTCCTTTTATGGTCTCTCGTGGCATGGTTGGTTTCGACCTGGCCTTTCATTAGAAGGGGCTAGCGTTCGATCCCAAGTATGAGGTAGAAATTTATTTCTATTTGAACACGATGTTGTGTTGATATTTATCCATATACATATATATATATATATATATATATATATATATATATATATATGTGTGTGTGTGTGTGAGTGTATATATATATATATATATATAGATATATATATATATATATATATATATATATATATATATATATATGTATATATATATATATATATATATATATATATATATATATATATATATATATGTATATGTATATAAGTACGTATGTATAAATAGCAGTAAAACATAGAGAATCTCTGTAGCAATTATCGTTATATAGATTTATAACCAGATAAAAAGAAAAGTGTTGAAGTTATCGATCATCTAACCATAAAATAAAAAAATAAAAAAGATAAAAAATCCAAAATAGTTTACAGAAATATTTTTTATGACATAGAAAACTCTTTCGATAGCTTAAGCACTCAGATGAAATTTATAAAATCAAATAAACAATAATTTTTTTGCGAAGTCATATAATTTGTTCAACACTATATCTTAAGACTGTTCAGCCAATTTTGACGGACCTTAGAAAGAAATCTATATTATGAGACTTTACTATGAATCATGCCAGGAAAAAACGTATGTGAAAGATTGTATTACGAAGTAACGTTTTTTCTAGTGGTTTAAAAGTTTCACAAAATCTTTAGTAATTTCAAATCTTTAAATAGATGCCTTATTCCTAGAAAAGGCTTTATACCGAGAAATCTTCATAGCAAGGTCACTACAATTACTTTCTAGTTCTGATCACCATTGCTATAATTGATCGTTATTTCCAAAATCCTCACACATTATTATTTCCAAGAAAATAGTAGCAACTTTATCTATCTAAGACCTTTATTCAACTCGTTAATGAACAAAGGTCCAAATGATAAAACACACACCTCATTAATGTTTAAAATTTATATAAAATAAATTTTGCCTCTCTTCAATTACACGATGTTACAATTATTGTCCTAAGCTTGTTCGAAACAATTTAGCAATTAATAATCAAATCTCGTAATATTTGTGTTTCTGTCTGTTTTTTCTCCATATATGAATCGTACTGCGTTACTCACGGTTTTCCTCCTATTCCTTTCCCTAACAACAATGAAGGAACTAATAGAATATTTCTATTTGAGACGAGTGAACTTTCGGAGGAAAAACTGTTAATATAAATAAGATTATTCTTAATAGGGAGCCAAACACTTATTGACATCAGAGTACTATATCTAACGTATAACAAAGAAATATGCATTAACGTTCCCTTTCCAGTGTTAATTCCTTCATTCTTATATCTTATTTCTCAATTCATACTCTATTTAATGATTTTGACCAAACGCCTCTCATATTAAAAAAGAGGAAGCTAAATTTTATTATTTTAAACGCTCGGCAATATCGAACGCTTTGTTGTCTGTGACTACCTCATCTGTCGTGTGTACAAAGCATTAAACATATATGTATTTATGTAAACAACTTCATATCCATTGTGATCCGAGGTATAACGGTAGCTTTGAGGGTTTCAAGTCAAACAGAAATTCAATGTGTATTTGTAACTCAAGTTTCATGTGCGTGTATGCGGACTTGGTTTGCGTTGAAGATAAAGGTGTACCTTCGGAAACCTTAGGCTGGTAAGTGAAGTCTTAATATAATATTCACAAGTTCTCTCTCTCTCTCTCTCTCTCTCTCTCTCTCTCTCTCTCTCTCTCTCTCTCTCTCTCTACGGTCTGATTTCCGAGTTTGCCCTAAGCTTTGATTTTCTCTAAGTTTCCTTTCAAGAGAAATAGACTTATATATCCATATGAATAACTACATTGCAATGACGCATATGCAAGAGTGAACGATT
>NC_090740.1:72857524-72862524 GCF_036898095.1 Palaemon carinicauda | reverse complement strand
TTATTTACTTCCCATATTGTTTATTTATTTCCTTATTTCCTTTCCTCACTTTCTATATCTTCCTGTTGGAGCCCTTGAGCCCTCGGGCTTATAGCATCCTGCTTTTACAAATAGGGTTGTAGCATTATCTATATATATATATATATATATATATATATATATATATATATATATATATATATATATATATATATATATATAGATAGATAGGTATGTGATATATATATATATATATATATATATATATATATATATATTTGCTCTTGCATAGATAGATATGCAGATAAAAAGATGAATTGATCGATATATATAATTATGTATGTATTTACATATATAATATACATATACAGAGAGAGAGAGAGAGAGAGAGAGAGAGAGAGAGAGAGAGAGAGAGAGAGAGAGAGATTTCGGAATTGCACACTTTTTGACAGCTCCTTCTACGGCATTCTTTTTACATGATAGAATCATTTCAAAATCAGACTCCTGTATATATTGTACCGAACGTGTACTACAAACGCTCGTACATTTTTTATATTGTCGTCATCGCTCTCCCCTGGCACTGATAACCTGTTTATGTCTGTTTCTGCTTGTATCGATCTGTTTGAATTTTTGTGACTTTCATTCCCTGAAACTGTTATTATATACAGCATTTCGTTATCTGTTGAAATAAAGTTACTTACATTCAAGCCGTCTCTCAGTTACCACCTAACTGTCGATACACACATTAGAGGCCAGCAGAATGTCCATTCCCTTCCTCACTGTTTTGCCCTCCTGTTTAAGGATGCAATTCATAAAATCTGCATCTTTGGCACACGCCGCCTCAGTGAAACTACTACCCTTCGCATGCTGAGAAGCGTTCCCCTGGTTCCAGCATGCTGAAGAAGACCATTTTTGCATAAAGGGCGTTTCTCGGTTATGTACCAAAGCAGATTACATCCTCGCGGCCATCCCCGAGGACACTTTCCCGGATACCTCCGATTGGCTAAGCAAGCAAGGGAACCACCACATAATGTACGAAGACCTCAAATCATACTTCCTGGAGCAGTACTTTCCACCACCGGCCACCTGCATAGCGAAACTTTTTAAGCTCCCTCAACAATCGTTGGGGGACCAAAAAGGTTTAGCTCGCCCTCCGAGAAAGGGCCAGTATTGCTTGCCTGCAACCTGCTGCTGATGACTCTCCTCACGAAATGAATCTACTTCCTGCCCTTTGGGTATGGCGCCTACCCAAACCTGTCATGCTGCTATTCCCGACAGCCACTTCACCACCTTTCAGACTTCCATCAATGCCTCCACTGCTGACGAAGTTGACAACTATTAAACATCAACCAAAGCTGATTTGAATGAGGTAGGACACTGAGGCCCACCCTAGGATGTGCCGGAGCATCGACAAAGCCGCTCAGCACCCGCATATACCCCCTCTTGCTTACTCCTCAACCACCGACCTCTGCAGCCACTTACTGACACCCATCAGTCGCAGTTATGATACTACCACTCCAAATTCGGGACTGCTGCAAAGAAATATGTGAATGGTTGTCAGTAGCCAAAAAACAAAAAGATTCGTGACAGGGGAGGCCACTGCCGGAAGCAATGGCCTCCCCTGTCACGAATCTTTTTGTTTTTACATGATGCAGGTACAACCGTGCATTTTCATAGATATAGGTGCCTGCCGTACTATTCTCCTGGGGCCACTCTCTAGGACATGATGTAGTATGTCTAACATCCACCCGGTAGCTGCCAACAGATCTGTGATGCCTACCCATGGCTATGAAACCTTCACAGTATTGTTTGGAAGCGCCAAATATATTTGGAAGTTTCTTGTTGCTGGAGTCACATTGCCAATCCTCGGTGCGGATTTCCTCTCACACTCCCACCGCCTGGTCGATGCAGCTCACCAACGCTTAGTCAACCGGGATTCATACTCCTCAATGCCTCTCCAGCCCGCCACTATGACCTCCCTCTCCCAATCAGTGCACCCACGGATGCCTACGCCCACCTTCTCACTTCATACCCGGAATTGTTCCGTCCAGAACTTTGTTAAATGCCAAAGTTCCCACAAAACACAGTATTTATCACCCTATCAAGACAAAGAAGCCCCAATGTTTACTAGATTCAGACCTCTGGCACCGGATAACTCAGCAGCCGTTAAACAAACTTTTACCGAAATAGAAGAAATGGGGCTTTACCAAAGGGCGTTGAGCCCATGATAATCACCCTTCTGCATTATCCCGAAGAAAGATGGCTCTCTGCGCCTGTCTAATGATTACAGGCACCTGAATACGAAGACAGAAACGGATCCCTATCACCTCTTAATCATTGCTGAGGTGCCCTCTTACTAGCACAAAGCGAAGATATTCTCCACGCTCAACTTTGTAAAGAGGTATTATCAGGTGCGCATAACCCAAGAAGACATCCCCAATACTGCCATCACCACCCTCTTCTCTATATACACCTTCAATTACTCCTGTTTTGGCCTTTGTAATGGTGGGGCCACTTTTCAATGTCTCATGGATGGCATCTTTGCAGACTTCCCCTTCTGTGTATGTTATGTGAACGACATACTTCTGTTCTCATCCTCTAAAGAGGAATACCTCCGTCATCTACGCATCGTGCTCAACCGCCAACAACAGAACAACCTTGTTGTCTAATGAGAAAAGTGTACCTGTGGTGCCAAGAAAGTATCGTTCTTTGAGCACTACATCACTCCTGAAGGATTCCATCTCCTCCCTGAGAAGGTAGCAGCCGTTCAGAACCTCCCCACGCCCTCGACCATCAAAGCGCTACAAGAATTCTTGGGCATGATCAACTATCATCACCGTTTCCTGCCAGCCATCACTACCACTCTTGCCCCCTCTACACTTCCCTCAACGGAAAGCCAAAAGACCTGAACTAGGGTCCCTTTCAAGATGCAGCGTTCTGCAGCACAAAGAATGGCCTATTGACCACTGCTCCTCTCTCTTTATCTGTGCCATATACATCTCTCCTTCTCTCCACTGATACAAACGACGTTGCTATTTGGGCAGTCCTTGAGCAAGTGGTCAATGTCTCGCCCAGTCCATTGGCTTTCTTTAGTAGAAAACTGTCCATGGCAGAATCTGGCTACTCTACCTGCAACCTAAAATTTCTGATGGTGACTTGGCTTTCTGTTACTCTTGCCACTTCTTGGAATGTATACCCTTTGTCACTCGCATGGACCACATGCCTATGTTGTATGCCTCGACTCGACAGTCCGACACCTGGTTCGCCCGTCAATGCCGACATCTCTCCCTCATGGCTGAGTACAATTGTACCCTTCAGCACGTCCCCGGGAAAATTAATCCCCTTGCCGATACCCTGTCAAAACACACATTCGCCACCATTCACCTGGGATTACAACGCCTTAGCCAAAGTACAACAAAAAGATATAGGGTACCATGTATGCAGAACATCCTGCACATCCCTCCATTGGGAGAATGTCCCTCTCGATGACTCCAAGGAATTTGATTTCATTCATCGCCTTTCACATACCTCGCACCGTTTTACTGCACAGCTACTGAAGAAAAATATCATTTGGCATGGCATCACTAAGGATGCTAAGGATTAGGTCCGCACCTGTACTTCATGCCACACCTCAAAAGTACATCAACACATGGATTCAGAATTGGACATCTTTCCTCAACCTCAGCGACACTTTGTCCACATGCAAGTCGATGTTGTAGATCCCCTACCCACATCAAAAGGACATCATTACCTGTTTACTGTCATCGACCACTCCACTCATTGGCCTGAAACCATTCCCATGGAAGCTGCAACGTACTCTCAGGATGGATAGCAAGATTTGCTATCCCTGAGCATATTACCTCTGATAGGGTTACCACGTTCACCTCTCAATTGTGGACATCAATACCCTCAAAGCAGCTTTGATGACCCACTGCAAGGACTCCAACAGGTTTACCCAGCTTCCTTGGGTTCTCCTGGGACTAAGGACAACTTCTAAAGATGCCCTGAATGTCTCAGCAGCTGAAATGGTGTATGGTGACCCCTTAGTTATCCTTAACAAATATTTTCCGTCTGCAGCCTTCTCTGACAATCTCCAGCGCCTACGTCATGTTGTTGGAAAGTTTCCTCCATACTGTCAGACTTACAAGCCCCCAGCTAATCAACATATACCAACAAATCTGGGTCTCCATTGATTGCCTAAAACCTGCATATCTCCTGCCAGATGACCCATCTACAGTACGCTTCTCAAGAGCAGGCTGCCCTATTTCACATATGTTTTTTTTTTTTTTTTTTGGGGGGGGGGGGCGGCTGAGCCATGTACCACAAGTGTATCATCGACGTTCAAACACTGTAACGATTTTTCTGTTTCTTCTTTGCATATTGTTGTTATCCCTCTCCCTTCAAACTGAAAACCTGTTTATGCCAGTATCTGCTTGTATCGATTGTGCATTGAAATAAAGTTAGTTTCATTTACACCGTCTCTAAGTTACTGTACAGCCTAACTGACTATACGCACAATATACACCCTTGGCGTACCTACGTACGCACATCTCTTACAAATCCTTTCCTTAAGATCCTGCTACTTTCGTTGCTACACCTATTTTGGAAACTAATTATTCTATCATTCAACTAAAAAGGCAGCTACATTCCTTTCCAGTGTCAATAAAGATAAATTATTTTCATTATTCTACAATTCATATAAGGGACAAGCTTGTAAAGAAAAAAAGCTCCTTATCTTGGTTTTCATTAACCTCAGAACTTTACTATAGCTCACATCTGTTTCAAGCTTTATTCTCTTGTAAATTCTGCAAACATAATCATAATCAGTTTCAGACTTAATCATATTCTAGCTTATCATTCGAAGTCAAATATCATTTTGCTGTTGACTATGTTGTGCCATCTAGAAATATGTATTTATAGATAAGCTGACCTGTTCTTGTCATAGTGTATACTACTGTATTTATCTTGTATCATAAAAAGCATTGGATTGCACACAAAAGATTATGTTCTGCTTCCTAATG
>NC_090740.1:72820024-72842524 GCF_036898095.1 Palaemon carinicauda | reverse complement strand
TTGTATGAGGGCAGAAGAGAATGTGTAAGAATAGGCCAGACTATTCGGTATATGTGTAGGCAAAGGGATATAAGCAGCAACCAGAGATAGGGATCCAATCTAGTACTGTCTGGCCAGTCAAAGAACCCAATTACTCTATAGCAGTATTATCTCAAAGGGTGGCTGGTGCCGTGGCTAACCTACTACTTATAAATCGAAAAGGACACCTGCTAACTGATAATTGACTGTATTAAATTCAGCAGCCTACAACGATGGAAGCTGATGGACGTATCCTACACGTTTCCCATTTCAACTTTCGATAGTATTATGCCGTGATCCCATCAAATATCGTAAGACTGTAAAAGATGCCTTAAATAAGCACCCAATGACTCATGACAATCTACCAATTAGTCCAGGAGCCAAGGGGTGTTTGCATCCATTATATGTCCACAAAATTACCCACCTGATTTTGATAGTGGACCACCTTGGACACATTTTTAGCGAGGGTGTTTGTTCTCAAACCCGGCAGTAATGGAGATATTCACTAGTTTGTTAGAAATGCTCTGACGCAAAATCGCTCCAAAAGTTAGGGGTACGGGAAATTAAAATTAACACAACATTGCACACAATTAACCTATGGTTTTGTGTTGGTGCTTAAATTGAAGCTAGTTTAGTTATCTACAACATGGAAACAAGTTCAAGGTCATCAGAGGTCAAAGTGTGACGTAATTTTACTTATGCTTGAAATTAAGACTTTCTTTCATTTGAAGGCCAACAAAAAACTCATGATGATATAACTGTTTATTTGAATGCTTATCTGAATACCATACAATATTAGGTAATTTTAGAAAAAGAATTGAAGGCTCTAACACAAATAGTAGTCCTTTGAGGTTGAGTTGAAAATAGCGAAAATTGGCAAAATTTCTCAATTGCATCCCTTACCCACCTGGTTTTGATAGTGGACCTCATTGGACACAATTTTAGTTGGGGTGTTTGTTCTGAAACCCGGTAGTAATGGAGATATTTACTAGTTTGTTAGAATTTGATTACTTTAATTTTGTAACAATTTGTAATTTTAATATTTAATTTATCAAAAAAGCATTTTTAGCAAAAATATCTTAGCTAGTATCGTTGAATTATAATACCAAGGCAAAAAAGTAAACCATACACTTTTCCTATATGTGACCGATTAAGGGTTAATGCTCTTTTTTTTCTTTTCAGGACTGACGAGTACATAGGGACATCATCAAGTATGGCGGATATCCCAAGAAAACGGAGACGGACAGCTTCACTGATACCTAGCCAATCCACTGATCCTGAGAGGTGCATCATATGCCAAAGAGATGAACCCAACCTTAATACATCAGGGACAGAGAATGGCAGATTAGCAGTAATCCAAGCTGCTGGCATTAGAGGGGACTGTGTGTTAGAGAGACTGAATCATGTTGATCAGGCGAAGTTTGTCTACCATGTTGATAATAATTGCTACAAACGGTACACACACAAAAGGAATCTTGAGAGATTGCAGCTGGCAGCAACATCTGACGCAGGTGCACAGCAGAGTACCTCATCTGGTGGTCAAATGAGGAGACGTTCCTCAACTGCAGCACGGGATCCAGCATCACGTGCAGAAAATGTAGACATCTTCTCCAAGCCGTGCTTCATATGTGGCCATGTAAAACACAACAATGTATACAAGAAGTGGCGAATCTCGGAGGAAGGCCGTGCAAAGTCCTTCCTGAGAGCTGCACTGTCTCTTCAGGATGAAGTATACACGCGAACCAGTAACTTGCAAGATGCAGATGCTGTGTTTGGGGCAGATTTGTACTGTCACAATGAGTGCATCCGCAAATATATCTTGAAAGGAGAAAGGCAGTCCTCCAAGTCTGCGTTGCCGTCCATTGGTCAAAAGAAGCTGGATATATTTGCAGATGTAATGAAGAACATTGAACCAGGTTTGAACTCTGGGAGGTGCTACAACTTGTCATATGTATCTGATAGTTGCAATAAAGTGGTACAGAGTGGTGATCAAGATGTCACTGCCTTCAGAAACAGGGATGTGAAACTGTATTTGCTAAATATGTGTGGTAATGATGTGTCATTCTTCACCCCTCAAAGTGCAAAGGCCCCTACAATCTTCTTCAAGAATAGTGCTGTAGATAGTATGCCACAACACTCTGATAGGGAAATGACTTCAGATATACTAAAACAGTGTGGTTTATTGTTAAGGAATTGTTTCTTGAAAGAGGACTTTGAGCTCAATGACAAATTTTGTGACGCCAATGAGCTTGAGAAAGCGTACAGAGACATAGCAATTCCAGATGAAGTTGCCGAAGTGTTCTCAATACTGTTTGACTTTGATGTGAAGTGCAATTACAATGACCCTGACAACTCACAGCATAAAAACCTGGATGACTGTGACATTTCTGATGGAAAAATGAGAAAAATACTCTCTGTTTATCAGGTCATGTTTTACATAGTGAACAATGGTAGAAAGCGCACTCCTCTGCACATGCTGAACTCAGAAGCAATATACAATGCTTGCAGGTCAAAAACTCTCATCTCAAGTTTCAATCAGTTTGGACTTGCAACCAGTTATGATAAGGTTCTTCGCTATCATTGTGATATGGCTTCATATATCACTGAATCAAATCGGGGTCAGGTCCCTCTTCCCAGTCAGTTTGATCGAAGTAGATTTACTATTGGCGCATTTGACAACTTTGATCATGAGGAAAACACTTTGTCTGGAATTGGTGGAAGTCATGACACTGTGTCTATCCTAATGCAGGACAAACCAGCTGGTACATTAGGGAATAGTAAACCAAATATGTCCCAAACTCAGGTAACACACAGAGAAAGACAATTCAAACAGGAACTAAGTTGTCAGGTTTTGAGAAACTACATAAAACCTGCCAAGAAACCCAGTCTTCCAACTGTGTATGAGGTTCCGGAAGATCTGTATGAAGCAGATGAATGCCGAAGAAATGTTACAATGATGAAGGATGCTGCATGGATACTAGGCATAATGAACATGTCAGATATGAAGGAAGGCATCAGAGAAACAAGCCAAGAACAGCAGATACCCTCATGGAGTGCCTTTAATTCCCTTGTTACTCATGAAAATGTTCCTCAAAAGATAATAGGGTTTCTTCCTGTTCTTCCATATCTTGTCACAGAGTACGCTACTGTGTACACTGCCCTCAAGAACTTTCAAGATATCCTCAGTCAGTTAGATCAGCCTCATTTGCCCATAACTTGTGATGAGGGGGTATACCACATTGCCAGAGAGATCATCATGCACAACCCAGATGAATTCAGCAACTTGGTTCTTTGTTTGGGATCGTTTCACCTAATCAAGGTTGTCATGGGAGCTATTGGCAAATATATTGATGGAAGTGGTGCTGAAACCATCTTGGCTGAGTCAAAAGCTTTTGGTAGAAATGTTGTTAGGTCAGTGCTTGATGGTACGCACTATACGAGGTCACTAAAAGGATTGATGTTGCTCAGTGAGTGCCTTGAGAGGTTACAGTGGGCCGAATTCTTCAGAATCAATGGTGTTGAACCATACATGAACGAGCTTTCGTTGATACTGTTGATGAAGTCCTCTGTGTCAGAGAAAAAACAGGAAGAAAGCAGGGCACACTTAGAGGCATTCATTTCAATTTCATCAAAATTGATTGATGACTTCAATGCCTTTAGGTCAGACAGATGTGAGGTATCCGAGACGTT
Organism: Palaemon carinicauda; assembly: GCF_036898095.1. Lineage (NCBI taxonomy): Eukaryota > Metazoa > Arthropoda > Malacostraca > Decapoda > Palaemonidae > Palaemon > Palaemon carinicauda. Next base: position 72,838,816 of record NC_090740.1, on the reverse strand, counting down.
TGCCTTTTGGGATCAGTTTGTGAAAATGGTATCCATCCTGAGAAACCTTGTCAGGGCCGACCGTGAGGGAAACTGGGATCTCCATCTCCAGAGTCTTCAAGCCACCCTCCCCCTGTTTGCTGGATGTGATAGGATAAACTACCTACGATGGGCTTCAGTTTATCTGGAGGATATGAGGAAGTTACCACAAGATGCCTCAAATGTGTTTGAAAACTTCAAAGCTGGAAAGTTTGTTGTGAAGCGGACAGGAGGTCAATTCACTTCTGTTGGAGCAGACATGTGTCTTGAGCAGACAATAAATCGCTCTCAGAAGAGTGCTGGTGGTATCATAGGGAGTACAAAGAGGAAGCAGTTTGTTGCTCAATGGGAAATTATCCACCATGAGATGTTGGCAGTGGTCAACCTGCAGTACAAGATCAGTGGTGTTGTCACACCCAGCAGAGAACTTCTGGTGAATCATGAGTTCAATCTCCCAGCAACTCGAAGTTCTGAAGCCTTGGTTGATGAAATAATTAGGTATGTCAAAGAACATGACAATCCTGTGAGATCTTCTGCGCAGAAGAGTAAGGATGATGTACAGACCCTACACAATATCATATCACAGGAATTAATGCCACAGGAAATCCGTAATGATCTTCTGCAGTTCGATGCTACATGCAAGATACTCTATGAGATCTTTCGGACTGAGCGATTTGTGACAAGACAACGTTTAATCTCTGACACCATCCACCGCCGAAATCTGAAAACATTTAAAAGCAACACAGCAGCAAAGCACACTCGCCAAACAAAAGCCAAATAGAACCAGAAGCAGTTGGCGGAAACTCAGAAGATCTTTGACATTGCCAGAATGCGAGGGTATGACTTACCAGACCTGCTCACTTATGACCTGATCGACACAAACTATCTCTTCGACTCAGAAGGGCTAATGGTCAAACCAAACAAAAGTGACCTCTGCCATGAATTGGAGAAGTTGCTTGATGCAAAGGACTACCTGCAGCCACCAGCATGGACACCTGCGAATACTGCTGCAATTGTGGATGTCATGGGTTACTTGCGTCGAATGCGAACGGTTAATATCAATACCTTTGGTGATCTCTGCACAAATTTTCTGGGTTATGTGCATGGCCTTTGCAACAATGCAAATCGTATCGACTTTGTGTTTGACACATATATTGAGGGCTCAGTTAAAGACAGTGAACGAGCAAGGAGATGTAAAAATAGTCCAATTGACCTGAATGATATGTCACCTGGAACACCATTACCAGTCACCATGGAATCATTCTGGGCTTCATCTATGAACAAAGCAAAGCTCCAAGGGTTAATTCGGGAACACATTTTGGAAAACCCAATGCAAACAGCAGACATAGTGGTGAGTGCATTTGGACTTAGTGAAACCAAACCATGCAGAGGTGTTTTTAATGATATCAGCATCCAACTGCCTGAACTAAATCACAGAATTGAAGAGGCCGACGTGAGAATGATCCCACATGCCCTGCATGCTGTCAAGGGTGGAGCTTCAAGTATCATCTTATTGTCAAATGACACAGATGTCCTGGTACTTGGACTTCATTACTGGAATCTCTTGAGAGGTTATGGCCTCAAGGAACTGTGGATAAGAGCAGGTGTGGGAAATGCAACCAGACACATACAACTGCATACCTTGGCAGAGAAGATGGACCCTGAGATCCGCAAAGTCATACTACCACTCCATCACCTTACTGGTTGTGATTCATCAAGCAAATTTGGAACTAAATCTTCTGGTTTGAAAGCAAAGCCTGCTCAATATCTCTGTGAATTTGGAAAGGATCCAACCAATATTGACTTTGCGGCAGTTGAAGAGTATCTTGTGAACGTCTTCAAATCTGGAACACCATGTAAATCAATGGACCAGCTGAGGCATCATCTCTACCATCACAGCAAGAAGACCATATTAGACCTTCCTCCAACTAGTCGCTCAGTTAAAGGACACATACTTCGAGCATTCTATGGGACATACTTGCAGTTACACTGCCTTGACAATGCAGAACTAAACCCGTGCGAGTTTGGCTTCTATCAGGATTACTGTGCTCTGCTGCCCGAGAGAATGCAGTTATTGCTTCCAAATGATTTTCCACTCCCATGAAAATGTTTTGCCTGTGCTACCCAGCGCTGTCCTTGCAGACAAAATCAAATTACATGTTGCCCCTACTGCAGCTGCCAGTCAAACAACACAGGCTGTAGAAATCCGGTATCATAGAATCGTTTCACTAGCAAATAGGTTTCATGCATGCAACTGATATTCTTCTAAAATGTTGGTGTAAAGGTTGATGGAAAATGATTTTTGTACCCTTCTTATCATATCTGTTAAGTTAAATGATGTTCCTGTGCATTGCCGTATGTCTGTCTTTTGCATGTATGTAATTGGCAAAAGTTGCCGATTTTCGCTATTTTCAACTCAACCTCAAAGGACTACTATTTGTATTAGAGACTTCAATTCTTTTTCTAAAATTACCTAATATTATATGGTATTCAGATGTGCATTCAAATAAACAGTTATATCATCATGAGTTTTTTTGTTGGCCTTCAAATGAAAGAAAGTCTTAATTTCAAGCATAAGTAAAATTACGTCACACTTTGACCTCTGGTGACCTTGACTTTCATCTGATGACCTTGAACTTGTTTTCATGTTTTAGATAACTAAACTAGCTTCAATTTAAGCACCAACACAAAACCATAGGTTAATTGTGTGCAATGTTGTGTTAATTTTAATTTCCCGTACCCCTAACTTTTGGAGCGATTTTGCATCAGAGCATTTCTAACAAACTAGTGAATATCTCCATTACTGCCGGGTTTCAGAACAAACACCCTCGCTAAAAATGTGTCCAAGGTGGTCCACTATCAAAATCAGGTGGGTAATTTTGTGGACATAAAATGGATGCAAACACCCCTTGGCTCCAGGACTAAATCTTCTGATGCAGCCATAGAAAACGAGTCATCTCTCCTATAAACAAAGAGTTAGTGTCTATATATATATATATATATATATATATATATATATATATATATATATATATATATATATATATATATAACACAGCATATATTCGGTCATTATCAGCTCTCCCGGTCCTTTGGGTATGGGAGAGAGAGAGTACCCGGTGATAGGGGGATGAGTGTGCATGGGTGTGCATACCTATCTAAATATTTAGCCATTATTTTTGGTGGAATGAATGAATGATTTGAAGTTATTTTTGGCGGCTCGTGCACACTAGTAACTAAGAAAAAATATGAATACAGTACTTTTCAGCCCGTATGAACAAACTTCCATAAAGGCTTTTTACACTGACAGAAAAAAAAATGTATATCAGATTATGAAGAGCTGCAAATAAAATTTGATCTGAGAAATGGATTGCAATGTTTTAATATAACAGAAAAAATATAATATAATTGAGGAATAAATTCTTATATATCTTAAACCATCCGTGGTAAAGAATATTTACAAAATTATAATTAAAAATGCTTCGCCAAACCAAATTAATTATTAAGACATCCGTTAAACCATTATCAACAACAATCAATCTTTGCATTCGGAACTAAATGAAAAGCTATCTTAATAAACAAAAGAAGCAATAGATAACACTTAAATGGGGAATAAAATATAACTACCATAAACGCAGAAAAATATATCTACCATACAAAACCATTTCCGCCTGGTATTATCCATCTGCTCATTACTTTTTTTGAGGGCTAATTCGTTCCCCAAGAGACATGAGCCAACTCTCTCTCTCTCTCTCTCTCTCTCTCTCTCTCTCTCTCTCTCTCTCTCTCTCTCTCTCTCTCTCTCTCTCTCTTGTATTATAGATCTTGGCATCGAGAAGCCTTTTATGACATTCTTCATAAAGAGACAAAAACTGTAATATAAAAAAGAAATTTGAATCTCTTTTTAGCTAATGTGCTAAATGCCGGAGGAATTATCAATAGCATATGTTTGTGTCAAGGTATTTTCATACACGCTTCAGTGTATGAAGTTTAAGTACACACCACTTGCATGCAATAATGAAAAACAGTAAGTAATGGTACAATATAAACGGACACACGTACACACATGCTTGAAACATACCTCATTAAAAAATATTTGAAGAACCGCTTGACATCCCCAAGGCATGTACAAACTAAATGAATTATCGGTAAATAGTATTTTCAAACAATTAGCTTTTACAGAGGTTTCTTTGTGCTGTAAATGAATTTTTAAATCATGAGACCTTGGAGAGATGTATTAAAACACGTAATCGCTCGGTCAACTTTCCGTTTTCCCTTTTCTTCTCGGCTTGCTGTCATCATATATATATATATATATATATATATATATATATATATATATATGTATATATATATATATATATATACATATATGTATATATATGTATGTATGTATGTATGTATATACATATATATTTATACATATATATATCCATTAATAAAGAGAGAGAGAGAGAGAGAGAGAGAGAGAGAGAGAGAGAGAGAGAGAGAGAGAGAGAGAGAGAGAGAGAGAGGGGACTCAGAAAAATGTAAGAAGCTATAGAGGTGCAGATATTGGTAGTGATCACCAGCTCCTCATTACCACACTGAAATTCAAACTGAGAGTACCCAACAGAAATGTAGACAGAATACCTAGGTTTAATAACACTAAGCTTCTAGAAGATAAGTACAGAAAAAAAAAACTTTACAATTCAATGTAGGAATCGATTTGCAGTCTTGGACACTTCAAGAGACGAAAAGGGGGCAAGAAGAATAGCGTGATATTAAGAACATATATCTGTTAGTTGGTAGTGAAGTTTTGGGACAGGCAGTTACAAGGTGAAACCCATGGATATCAAATGATGCGCAAGATACTATAAAAAGGAGACAAAGACAGAAATTGATTGTTGAAAGTTTTTTAGGAATTTACGAAAATTACAAGGTAGAACAGGCTAACCATTACAGTATTGATAGTGAAGTCAAAAGAAAAGCCAGAAATGATTGGAGAGAGTATTTAGACAGGAAAGCAGATAGAGCTGACAGAGCTATGAATTCAGGGAAAAGCTGTGGTGTAAATATTGGACATAGAATTATTAATGAAATCTATTCTGGGGCAAAGAAAAAGAAGCATATACCCATTAAAAAATTGGATTTGTTATAACAACAAAAGATGAAGAAAGTAACGTTGGATGCACCACTTCAGTGGTGTTATGAATAGGAGATATGAAAGGAATAATTTGATTTTTATATCTAAAGCTGAGGAAGACATTGATGTGACAATGAATGAATTCAGTATGTTTGAAGTCAAAGCTATCATTAAAAAACTAAAGAGATAGAAAGCCCCCGGATACGATGGAATAACTGCTAAGATGACATTGACCAAAAATGAAGTGACTCCCAGAATGTTTACAAGATTATTTTGTAGAAAGTGGCATGAAGAGGCAAAACCTTATGAATGGGAGTTAGGAGTGTTAGTGAAAATGACAAAAAAGGAGATCTGACTGATTGCAATAATAACAGAGGCATCATATTTACGTCAGTTATCATGAAGATATATAGTATACTCGTTCTAATGATATTAGAGAGAAAGATTAATGAAAAGCTGAGAGATGAACAAGCAGGATTTAGAAAAGGTAAAAGTTATACTGACCAAATTTTCATTTCATGACCTTGGTAAAACAATATGTAGAATATAGAAATCCACTTTTGAAGGCATTTGTGGACTATGAAAAAAAACCTTTGAAAGTGTGCACCGGCCAATTTTGTGGAGAGTCCTGCGTTATTATGGAGTTCCTCTTAAATATGTAAATTTGGTTAAGTCTTTTCATGAGCATAGCAAGTGGAAAATTAATGTTAGTGGAGTCCTATCAAAGGAATTTGCATTGAACTGTGTAGTACTCCGAGGGAATATGTTGTCACCTATGTTGTTTATGGTCCTCATGGATTTTGTAGTGCACAGAGCAGTTGGGGATGGTGGAGAAGGATTAGACTGAATTGGTTACGATCAAGATAAAAAGAAGAAAGACAGAGATGATGAGACCGGAATATGTAATGGAAGATGAAATTTCGCTGGAAGGAGAAGGGATAAATGAGGTGGAATCATTTAAATATTTAGGGACTATGATCTTTAATACAGGATCTTTAGAATAGGAGTTTGATGAACGATTGAAAAAAACAATCAGGCAATGGCTAGGTTAAGTAAAATTAGGAAATCAAATCACTTGAAATTACATATAAAAATCAGGCTATATATCAGTTTAGTGAGATCGGTGTTACTGTAAAGACATGAGTCGTGGTATGACAATGAAATAATATCCAATAGATTTTGTATATTTCTAACAAAGCCCTCAGATGGATATTGGGAGTTGAATGGCAGGTCAGGATTAGAAATGAAACTATAAGGGAGATTACCCGAGTGCATTATGTGAATGAGATCATAATGAGGGGTAGATGGAGATGGTTTGGACATGATCTTCGTACTCCCCAAGAGAGATTAGTTCACCAAACTTTAAAATGGAGCCTATTTGAAGAGTTGGAAGACCCAGGCCTGTATGGCTAAGTACTGTATTTATATATATTTATATATATACATATATATGTATATGTATTTATGTGTGGGTGTCTGTGTATTTGTTTGCATAAATATGTGCATATAATATTCATGTATATATATATATATATATATATATATATATATATATATATATATATATATATATATATATATATCATGCAAATGGATGACATCGGAGCGATAGAGCCTTTCAGCTTCTAAACCGTACTGGGCATGAGATTGGCAGCCGCTGCCCCTTTTCTTGAAACTAGCTGAAGCTGATACCAAGATCAGGTAGAACTGTTGGCCAGTGTTTTGTAAACAAGTTACCAATCCAAAAGATGTAAGATTGCAGGTGAACTGATCACCGTCGTCATCATTCTTAGCTCACGGGAACAACCCTGAACGTCCTTTGCATTTTGGACTGATAACATTAACATTCTCTGGTCATATTACTGATATACCACACCAACTTGAATATTTAGTATAAAGATAAAGAAATTATTATCTTTGAATTAATAATTATTAATATGAGAGTAGTATGATAACTTATGTTGTGTATTTATATAAAATGTTAACTGCTAAAACATATACAAATTTATAAATATGAACATAGTAACTAAGATTATATATAAAAAAAATATATTTTACTATCAATATGGCTATTTTTTTGACAGCAATGCCACCATTGACAACTCGCTGATTGGTTATCGAATTTCAAGAATTACAGTCCTCTGATAAAATCAGTTAAATGTGAAATTGCTCTTGTTTCAATATATAAGATTCTTTTAACTGTTAAACTATTCTGATTTTGTATGTCTATTCAACCTTTTTTCTTCTAAAATAAAAATAAAAAAAAACACCTAAACAATCCATATTGCTATCGGAAGAATATTCATTGATTGTTTCACTCGTTTATATATTTATAATCTTTTTCTGATCATAAAAGGATCTTTTTCAAACGCTTGTGAAAGAAGAGCATTATCTACAAAATTCTAGTTGTTTCACAAATACTACTTCTGCAATTGAAAGGATTGATTTCTTATTGATAGGGACATACAATTCCCACCACAGGAAAGATAGCGTTTCCAATGTAACCAATTTTAACTAATAAGGGTTAAATATGGGTTTGTAATAATCATGGAACTTAGAACTGTATGTAATGAAATTAAGCAGTCTCTACGCAGTACTACAATAACTTCACAAACCAATTCCCAATCCAATTTCGTGTATGCACTAACTGCCAAAATTACCAGGGGTTATTTCTAATGATGAGCAATATTTTCATTCAATGTTTTCTATCGTAACAGAGACCACCAGGCAGGACACGAGCTAATAGCAGACTAACATTCGTTCTGTCTGTCACCCGGGTACAGTCACCATGCCCATGAGCGTCCATTTGGATGGCTTGGAAATATGATGATTGCTAATCGCACTCTATAAGATCTTTAATTCTTCACCTGACAGAGACGTCATTTTTCTATCATTTTGGTACTGCGCTTTAATGATTTCTAGATTAACTTGAATTTCATAAATATATGTATAAACTTTATATGTATGTACATAGATATACATGTAGATCAGCATATATATATATATATATATATATATATATATATATATATATATATATATATATATATACATATATATGCATATATATATATATATATAAATATATATGCATATATATATGTATATATATATATATATGTATGTACATATATATGTGTATACATATAAATGTATATATATATATATATATATATATATATATATATATATATATATATATATACAGTATATATATATATATACGAATATATATACATATATATATATATATTATATATATATATATATATATATATATATATATATTCATATATATATATGTATATATAAATATACATATGTATGTATGTATATATATATATATATATATATATATATATATATATATATGTGTGTGTGTGTGTGTGTGTGTATTAATCATTAAATCATTTCATAATTCGAATTAATCATAGTTGTGTACACCCTCTTGTAGCCATGATATACCTCAATAAGGTATGTTAAATTTTCAACGGATAATACATATTTCAATCAATGATGTAACAGCCCAATTCACATTATTTGTAGCTAATCAGATGAATATAATTTCTCAGATTCAAAATCAATGGTCGCTACCTTTCCTTAGATATCATTAAAATCATCCTCTGCATCAGTAATTAAGACAATTTTTAGTAAATTCGGGTTAGTTTTATCATATTGAAATTCTTAATGTTTATCAATATCTATAGAATATCATTTTGAAACAATCCATTTTTTCTATATACGTTAAAAAAATTTACTGGAATCATTTATTCAATTTCATTATGTTAGCATGGTTTTATGTACAAGAAATCTCATATAAAAATATATATCCAGCTCGTGTTTATTCTTGATAAGCAGGATGTATATTCAAATCTTACCAATTTCCCTAATTTGACTTTCATATATCTATTTTTATTATCTTAATAAAAAATATTCCTTCAAAGAGCAATTATCAGAATATACAAACATCAGTCCTCTCATTCAAGTTCGTACGGTGTTCAACAACTCTGTTTCCCCAGTTATTGTACGTTGCATATTCAGAGAAGAGAGACGATGATACTCCAACGTAGGGGACAATATATCCAAGTCAATAACAATCCAGTAAAGTTACCTTTCGAGTTGTTCCTAACTATTGATTTCTCATCCCTGTGGTCACATGAATATAAAAATTTTCTCAAATAGATGGTTCTCCTGATAATGATTTCTTAAATTTCAACATTATTCACGGGTAATGGAGTTTAAACATTTTCCTGGACATCAAGTATTAATTTTGTTGTGCAACGCCGATGAATTCCTCGTGTACCTTTCTTAGGGATTAGTTACCTGATATAACAGGTAAAATGAGCTGCTTGACTTCATATACGTCAGAAAAGAGATTGATTGATTGATTGAAACTCTAAATCAATCAATCAATTAATCAATCTCTTTTCTGACGTATATGAAGTCAAGCACACCAAAGGATGCGGATAGCTTGAAACTCATAATGTTATATATACATGAAAATAGGTATGCATACTAGTATACATTCCGTGTTATTTTCTTTACAAAGGTAACAAACATCATCCTGAAATTTGCATATATATTAATTATTCTTAACTTACTTTTCATGTCAAGGTAGACTTTTTGGTAATCATTTCTATAATATAGGGCTGCTGGTCATTTAGAAGGACCAATTTTCCTCCCAATCTGCTCTTCCTATATTTTTGCTTCTATATTTTGCATGATTTTTTTATCTTATTTTCTTTCAACTTTTTATAATTTTCCTTTTCTCCCATTTTTATTCCATAATCACAACATGCATCATCAATGTTACTGCTTCAGCACTTTTCATTGGGTTTCAGCTCTTGGTAAATTACTATCAGAGTTTATGCAATAATGTTACTGAATAGTGATTTTACTAATAGAATATAGTAGAATATAGAATAGAATATAGCAACTTTAGTATGGCTGATTAATTTCTTCAATATACAAACGAGGTCCTATATTCTTTAATACAAACATTGAAACTATGATAAACATTTTTATTCTATCTCAACTACATACTTTTCAACAGCCCATGCCCAAAACCCCTTAGTCACAAATAGCTTGTTTTCTTCTACATCAAACATCTCTTTAATGCGTTTATAAATTCATTGATACTCTTTTACCCGAAATAAGTCCAAAGTGCTGCCGCCCTATGAATTTATTCACGTTATAATTTCTAAATCAACCAACTACCCCTGTATAGATTTTAACGTTAAGTTTATAGAATAAAACAATTATACGGCTTGTCCATACTGTTGAAATTATTATCATTATTACTAATAGTAATAGTAGTAGTAGTAGTAGTAGTACTAGTAGAAATAGTACTAGTATTAGTGTTTTTTTTTATTACTAAATTTTGTAATTTCTAAAATATAAATATGTTATAATGCTTATGTTGGTATGCTATGACAATTAAAAACAAATTTACCATAAATAAAATACCTTTGAAGAGATGGTTAAATATAGAATGTGAATGTATGCCATCATAGAATTTTATATATATATATATATATATATATATATATATATATATATATATATGTATATATATATATATATATATATGTATATATATATATATATATATATATATATATATATATATATATATATGTATATATATATATATATATATATATATATATATATATATATATATATATATATGTATATATATACACACACACATACATATATATATATTATATATATATATATATATGTATATATATACACACACACATACATATATATATATATATATATATATATATATATATATATACTGTGTATTTGTATACACATATAGTTATGGTTATATATATTTCAAGTCTTTAATTAAAGTTAGAATAATTTAACTACGAAATAACAACAAATGTTTAATAAGGAATATTCAGAGAACGGAGTTGATTTTCCTCTTGCTAGAGGGCTAATGTTGCCATGTTGACGTCAACCAACAAAGTTCCCAGTGGGCTGCTCCTAGTCGATTAGTTTCTCTCCCTCAGGTCATCTGAATAAAACAGGGTTTACCAAAAGACCTTCGTACCAATAATGGAATATGATATTACTGAGTGTAAAAACAAGTTATTTCGTTTCTCCTACAAAACATAATTGTTTTGTGCATATTGTTCATGAAATATGATATATGAAATCCTGTTTTATTGTTTAAGTTGAAGAAATCTTCATTATAAAAACTTTTCAAGTCCATAGCTGGGATTTCCCCTCTCAGTCAAATCATCCAAACGATCTTGGTCTTCCCTCTCTTTTATATAACGCAGCTGCTCATATATTTACCTGACCTGCAATCCTTTCAGGCTGTTACCGAAAAAAATGTCCTACATTACGACAAAAAAAATAATTCACTAACCTTCCATTTATAACATGAAAAATACAATTGCTTTCTTAACATTTATCAAAGAATATTCTACGTTATTTTCAAAAACTTTAAAATGTATTTGTGCACAAAATTTCTATCCTTTGAATAAATCTATCGTTTCTTATAAAATCTGTGATACATTCATATTGCGTTACATGAAACGTGCGTCTATTTGAGGACTATCATTAGCCTTTACTAATCATGACCTAAATGTATTGTTCAGCCCTTCACCAAATACGTTTTTTTCAATGGCCATAATTGATATCAACAGTAAAAAGATACGGAAAATGATAATTTTCATAACTTAAATTGGAAATTTTGTTATTCATATTGCAATATATTCCGTTCTTACACGCATTGATTTAGCAACACGCACATACACTCACTCCCGCACACACACAAACATACACATATGTATATATATATATATATATATATATATATATATATATATATATATATCATCTCCTCCTACGCCTATTGACGAAAAGGGCCTCCATTAGATTTCGCCAGTCGTCTCTATCTTGCGCTTTTAATTCCATTCATCATCTCCGACTTCCTGCTTCATAGTTCTCAGCCAACTCCTCTAGTACCTTGAGGAGCCCCCTTAAATGCATGGTGAATAGTCTCTCTTGGGGAATGCAAAGAGCATGCCTAAATCATCTCCATCTACACCTCACCATGATCTCATCCATATACGGGACTCGAGTAATCTCTCTTATAGTTTCCTTTCTAATTCTGCCCTGCCATTTAACTTCCAATATCCTTCTAAGGCCATTGTTCTCAAATCTACTAAATCAGTTGAAGACTGTTTCATTGTTAAACCGTGACTAATGTCCACACAGTAACACCGATCTCACTAAACTAATAGATAGCCTGATTTTAAAGTGTAATTTCAAGCAATTTGATTTTCAAGTGCTACTTAACCCAGCTATTGTGTTATTTGTTTTTTTCAATCTTTCATTAGACTCAAATTCTATCGACCTAGTATTTGGGATCATAATTCCCAAATATTTAAATGATCCTACCTCATTAATCCTTTCTCCTTCCAATGATATTTCATCTTACATTGCATATTCCGTTCTCATCCTCTCTGTCTTTCTTCTATTTATCTTAAGCCCCACTTCCTGTGATATTTCATACATTTTGGTATGCAAGCATTGCAAGTCATGTGGTATTCTACTAAACAGGACAGCATTATCAGCAAAATCTAAGTCTGCTTGCTTACTACTATTAATCTAGTCCAATCCTTCTCCACCATCTCTAACTGTTTTATGTATTACAAAATCCATGAGGAGGATAAAAACGTAGGTGACAACACATTCCCTTGGAATACTACACTGTTCACTGGAAATTCCATTGATAGGACTCCACTAACATTAACTTTGCACTTACAACATGTCTCAGAATGAAAATATGCTTGACACAACTTCTACCTTTTCTAAAACCTGCTTGTTCATCTCTCAGCTTTTCATCAATCTTTCTCTCTAGTCTCTTTACAGTGAGCATGCTATATATTTTTATGACATCTGGTGTAAGTATGATGCCTCTGCATTTATAGTAATCAGTCAGGTCTCCTTTTTTATCCATTTTCACCAACACTCCTATTTCCTATTCATCTGGTTTTGCTTCTTCATTTCACATTCTACAAAATAATCTTGTAAGGATTTTGGGGATCACTTTATTTTTAACCAGTATCCTCTCAGTAGTTAATCCATTATATCCAGGGGCTTCCCATCCCCTGAATTCTTTTAGTGATAACTTCGACTTCAAACATATTGAATTCATTCATGGCCATATCAAGGTCTTCATCAGCTTCAGGGATATCAATCAAATTATTCCTTTCATATCTCCTATTCATGACCTCACTAAAGTGTCCCATCCAATGTTGCCTTTTATCATCTTCTTTGATATAACAGATCCATCTCCCTTTCTAATGATCATATTATTCTTCTTTGCCCCAGTAGACATTTCCTTAATATTCTATGAGCAATTCTTACATCATAGCCCTCCCTGAATTCGTAACTTTGTCAGCCTCATCTCCTTTTCTGTATAAATGCTCTCTCCAGTCATTCTCGGCTTTTCTTTTAATTTCACTATCAATACTGGAATACTTAGCATACTCTACTTTGTAATTTTCCTTTCTTCCTCGAAACCTTTTACAAATTTATTTCTGTCTTTGTAGCCTTTTTATAGTATCTAACATATCATTTGATATCCAAGGCTTTCACCTTGTAATTGCATGTCCCAAAATTTCACTACCAGCTAACTGATATATGTTCTTATATCGCATCATTCTTCATCAATTGTCTGCTCTTTGTCTCTCAGTCTCTCAGACTGCAAATCGATTTCTACATTCAGTTGTAAATGCTTCTATGTGCTCATCTTTTTAAAGCATAGTAGTTTCAAACCTAGGTATTCTATCTATATTTCTGTTGGGTGCTTTAATTTTTAATTTCAGTGTGGTAATGAGGAGCTGGTGATCACTACCAATATCTCTACCTCTATAGCTTCTTACATTTTCCAGAGTCCTCCTTATCTCTTTATTAATGGCTATGTGATCTATTTGATTTTTGCAATTGCCACATGGTGAAGGCTGTGTATGTTTGTGGATTCCAGGTAAATTGCTCGAAATCAATTGCTCGAATGATTATATTCCGAACTATCAATTCCTCAAAAGACAGATTCCTCATAAGCCGATAGTCCTTCTTTAAACTACTCGAAATCCAATTCCCATTCTAAGACCCTCAACAGCCATCAACTTCTCTGGACCTTTATTATTCTCCCAACTCTCGCATTGAAATCACAAATCCCAATTTTCATATCTCATACTGGGATCTCATTTATTACACACATATACACACACACACACACACACACACACACACACACACACATATATATATATATATATATATATATATATATGTGTGTGTGTGTGTGTGTGTGTGTGTGTGCGTGTGTGTTTGTATAACAACGATTAGAATAGTATCTTAAGAGGCGACGAAAAGGCACAGGATGAGGGGGCTGCAAAGCCCCTCTCCTGTATTCTATATTCCTGTGAGCTGTCAAAGAGGTGGAGCTAGGGGGAGAGTGACTGCTCCCTACACTTTAGTTTTGGAGTGTCTGAATGTGAGTGGATGTAGTACGATAGGGAGTAAAAGATGTTAGATTGTAAGTATGATTTGGAATGGAAGGATGGATATATTGGCCTTGTGTGAGACAAAGATAAAAGGGAAGGGTGAAGTGATGTTTGGTGATGTGACTGGTAGAGTATCTGGGATTGATAGGAGAAGAGTAAGAGAGGGTGTGGCTTTAGTGCTGAGTGAATGGTTGACAGGTTAAGTAGTGGAATGGAAGGAGATATAATCTAGGTTAGTGTGAGTAAGGGTTTGGTTGGGTACGGAATTTTGGGCTTTTGTTAGTGCGTATGGGCCGCCAGGTTGTAGGATAAGTGAAAATGGGTGGAATGAATCCTGGAATGAATTAACTAGGAGTGTAGAGGGACTGGGTAGAAGGAATTATGAAGGTGTCATGGGTGACTTGAATGCTAGAGTAGGTGCTGGAGAGGTCGAAGTTGTTATTGTAAAGTATGGCGTACCTGGTGAAAATGAGAGTGATGAAAGACTGGTAGCTATGGTGTTTTAGTTCTAGTTTTTTGAAAAGAAAGATAGTAACAAGTATACCTGGGTAAGAGTGGCAAACGGAAAAGTGGTAGAAAGGGCATCAACGGATTTTGTGTTGATAAATAGAAGAATGTTTGGAAGATTGAAAGATGTGCACGTGTTTAGGAGTACGGCTAACTGTATGTCTGATCCTTTTTTGGTGGAAGGAAAATTAGTTCTAGCAAAAGAGTGTGGGGTATACAAGGGAGGTAGTGAAGGTTGAAGATTTAATAAAACCTGAGGTAAAAGGTGGATATTAAGAAAGGCTGGAAATGGGATACTACAGAGTGAAAGAGAGAGAAACTGGTAAATTAGAGGAGGGGTGGAAGTTAGTGAAAGAAAATTTTGTTGGGATTGCAAGTGATGTGTGTGGCGAGAGGATTGTTGGAGGCCGCATGAGTAAGGGTAGTGAATGGTGGAATGCAGTAGAAATGAAAGTGGAAGAGAAAAAGAGGGCATTAATGGGACCAGAGTAATGGTGTAGAGAAGTATGAAAGTTGCAGAGAGAAAAATCTGGAAGTAAAATGAAAGGTAGCTGAGGCAAAGACAGTGGCTGACTCAAGGTGTGGTAAGGGATTGGATCGTTCATATGGAAAAAATAAGAAGTTTTAGAAATAACTGAAGAGAGTAGGGAAGGGTGGTTCGAGAATTGAAGAGACAGTGAAATATGGAAATGGAAGGTTGTTAAAAGGAGAGGAGGCAAGGAAAATGTGGCCGGAATATTTTGAAAGTTTACTGAATGTTGAGGATAATAGAGAGGCAGATACAATTGCTGTTGCAAGTGTTGAGGTGCCAGTGATGGGAAATGAGAATAAGAGAGAGATTACAAGATGAGAAGTGAGGAGAGCACGAGATGAACCAAGAATAAGAAAAGCACCTGGTATGGATGATGTAAGAAGTGAGATGTTGAATGTTGTCAATGGTACCAGTAGATTGGGTGTGTGCGTGTATTGTACTAGTATGTAAGGGTATAGGAGATATGCATCAGTGTTGTAATACAAGAGGTATTACTTTATTGAGTGTGGTTGGAAATGTGTATGGTAGAGTACTAATTAATAGGATTACGGAAAAAACAGAGAATGCTATCTTAGAAGTACAGGATGGTTTTAGAAGAGGTAGTGGATGCGTGAATCAGATTTTTACAGTTAGGAAGATATACGAGAAATATTTAGCAAAAAGCAAGGAGTTGTATGTTGCGTTCATGGATCTGGAAAAAACATATGATAGAGTTGATAGGGAATTGATGTGGAATATGATGAGGTTATATGGAATTGGTGGATGGTTGTTGCAAGCAGTGAAAAGTTTCCACAAAGGTGGTGAAGCATTTGATAGGATAGGAAAAGAAAGGAGCAAGTGGTTTCCAGTGGGATTTGGCTGAGACAGGGATGGGTGATGTTGTCATGGTTGTTCAACTTGTTTACTGATGAACTAGTGAGAGAGGCGAATGCTCTACTGCTTGGTTGAGGATTGAAACTGATAGACGAGAGTGATCATGAATGGGAGGTAAATCAGGTGTTGTTTGCGGATGATATTGCATTAGTTCCAGACTCGAAAGAGAAGCTTGGTCAATTAGTGACAGACATTGGAATGGTATGTGAGAGAAGGAATTTGAGAGTTAATATGGGTAAGAGTAAGGTTATGGGATGCACGAGAAGGGAGGGTGGTACGAGGTTGAATATCATGTTGAATGGAGAGTTACTTGAGGAGGTGGATCAGTTTAGGTACTTGGGGTCTGTTGTTGCAGCAAATGGTGGCGTGGAAGCAGATGTACATCAGAAAGTGAAAGAAGGATGCAAAGGGGGCAGAGAAGGGAGTGGTACAGAATAGACAGTTAGGCATGATTGTAAAGAGAGTACTGAATGTGAAAGTAATCGTACCAACTATGATGCATGGATCGAAGTTATAGGGAATGGAACTGACGGAGACACAGAAATTGGATGTGTTTGAGAACTGGTGTAATATATGATTTAGCATCTAAAGTGGATATGAATGTGATGAGGTAGTTTGACCATGTTGAGAGAATGAAAGTAGCTGTCTGCTAAACAAGGTGATGAATGCAAGAGTTGATGGAAGAAGGACAAGAGGAAGGCCAAGGTTTGGGTAGATGGATGGAGTGAAGAGAGCTCTGGGTGAAAGGAAGATAGACGCAAGGGAGGCAGGAAAGCGTGCTAGAAATAGGAATTAATGGCAAGCAATTGTGATGCAGTTCAGGTAGGCCCTGCCGCTTCCTCCAGTCGTCTTGGTGACTCCAGAGGTAGCAGTAGTTGGGGATTCAGCGTATAAAACTTCATTTGTGGTGGATAACGGGGAATGGTGGGCTGTGGCACCATAGCAGTACCAGCTGAATTGGAAGAGCAGAGAGAAAAAAGATCCCTTTTTGTTCATTTGTTTGATGTCGAATACCCCCCAAAATTTGGGGAAGTGCTGTGGTAAATATATATATATATATATATATATATATATATATATATATATATATATATATATATATATATATATAAATATATATATACTGTATATATATACATATATATATATATATATATATATATATATATATATATATATATATATGCGTAAAAATCACAGGAAAACGTGATGCTCAGATGCAGAAGAATCACAGGGAAAATGAAAATACGAAACATACGATTAAGTCTTGACTAGTTTCGTGATACTTCTTCAGAGGACTGGTGTCCTCTGAAGAAGTATCATGAAACTAGTCAGGTGTTATTCGTATATTTCGTATTTTCATTTTCCCTCTGGTTCTTCTGCATATATATATATATATATATATATATATATATATATATATATATATATATATATATATATATATATATATGCGTAAAAATCACAGGAAAACGTGATGCTCAGATGCAGAAGAACCACAGGGAAAATGAAAATACGAAATATACGATTAAGTCCTGACCGGGTGGGAATCGAACCCCGGTCCAGGATGCATGTATGGCAGTGACCGTACCATTTAGCCACAAAGAGAAATAAAAGTCAATGACAATTTTTCTCTACATATACCTATAGAATTTAGGTTTATTGTACATAGAATCGAAATTAACCCATCTTCCCCATCGTAGCTAATTGGTAGGTTTTTAACTTGGCATTCGATTAATGATACGTTTTACACATTACGACGTGTTTTTCATATTTCAAATAAGCCATATATTTTAATAATTTAACATATATATATTTATATATATATATATATATATATATATATATATATATATATATATATACATATACATATACATATACATATATATATATATATATATATATATATATAAATATATATATATATATATATATATATATATATATATATATATATATATATATATACACACATTTCTATTTACCAAGACACTTTCCCCAATTTCTTGCGGATAGCCGACATCAAACAAATGAACGAAAGGGGACCTTTCCCATCTCTGCTCTCCCCAGGCTGAAGGGGATTCAGCCGAGTTAGGCTGGTAGGCTACTGCTAGGGTGCCATAGCCCACCCTTCCCGGATAACTACCACAAATGAAGTTTCATACGCTGAATCCCCTACTGCTGCTACCTCC
>NC_090740.1:72802524-72805024 GCF_036898095.1 Palaemon carinicauda | reverse complement strand
TGTGCATTTGTCAAGAAGAGAGAGAGAATAACAAACGCGTTGGCATCAAGGATAATTATAACTCATGACCAATGCCCTGGTTAATGCTGGCATGCATATCAGTCAGTCCTCGAGTTCTACATACCAACACATTAAAGGGAATCACCTTTGCCAAGTCATTGGTGTGTTATGGTGTCCCACAACGCTCTTAATGTCAGGCCAATATGTAACTATGCTTCAAAATTGTTGGCTGGGACGTAGAAACATAGATTGGCTCCATTTCAAATGTTATTCGGGTTTTGGTGTGAATATATACTTTAGTAAATAACAAAAATTATTTTTACATGATTAGATCTGATCATCTAACGTGGAACTAAAAATGATCAACCTAATTTCAAAATGACGCATTAAAGTTTTATAATAATATTAAAATATCATCATCTCCTACGCCTATTGACGCAAAGGGACTCAGTTGGATTTCGCCAGTCGTCTCTAGCTTGAGCTTTTAATTCAATACTTTTCCATTCATAATCTCCTACTTCAGGCTTCAAAGTATTCACCCATGTAGGCCTGGGTTTTCCAACTCTTCGAGTGCCTTGTATAGCCCATCTGAACGTTAGGTGAACTAATATTTCTTTGGGAGTGCGAAGAGCATGTCCAAACAATCTCCATCTACACCTCATCATGATCTAATCCACATATAGCACTCGGGTAATCTCTCTTATAGTTTCCTTTCTAATCCTGTCCTGGTATTTAACTCCCAATATCCTTCTAAGGGCTTTATTCTCAAATCTACTAAACCTCTTGGAGAATATTTCATTTTCAAATCATGACTCATGTCCATAGAGTAACGCTGATCTCACTAAGCTATTTTTTCTGTAATTACTGGCGATTTGATTTTCAAATTTTACTTAACCTAGACATTGGCTGATTTTCTTTTTTCAATCTTTCACTAAACTCTACTTCTAAAGACCCTGTATTGGAGATCATAGTTCCTAATTACTTAAATGATTCTACCTCATTAATCCCTTCTACTTCCAATGATATTTCATCTTCCATTGTGTACTCCGTTCTCATCATCTCTATCTTTCTTCTATTTATCTTCAGCCCAACCTCATGTGATATTTCATGCATTCTGGTAAGCAAGCATTGCAAATCCTGTGGTTTTCTGCTAATAAGATAGTATCTTCAGCATATTCTAGGTCTGCTAGATTCTTATCACCAATCCAGTCAAAATCCATTTCCACCATCTCTGATTGATTCTCACTTGAAAAATCTATGAAGATTATAAACAATATAGGTGATAACACATTTCCTTTGATAAGACTCCATTAACAATAACTTGGCACTTGCTATGCTCATGAACAGACTTAATTAAATTTACATATCTAAGAAGAATTCCAAAATGACACAGGACTCTCCACAAAATTGACCGGTGCACACTATCAAAGGCTTTTTTATAGTCCACAAATACCATCAAAGGGGGATTTCTATATTTTACGCATTGCTGTACAACATGTCTTAAAAGGAAAATTTGGTAATTTGATTAGTGCAACTTTTAATTTTTTTAAATCCTGCTTGTTTATCTCACAGGTTTTCATCAATCTTCCTCTCCAGTCTATTTAGAATAGGCATACTATATATTTTAATAACAACTGACGTAAGAATTATACCTCTGTAATTATTGAAATAAGTTAGGTCTTCTTTTATTGCAATTTTCTCCAACACTCCTTACTCCCATCCATCAGGTTTTCCCTCTTCATGTCACATGCTACAAAATAATCTTGTGAGGAGTCTGGGAGTCACTTCATTTTCGGCCAGTACCATCTCGGCAGTTATTCTATCGTATCCCAGGGCTTTCCATCTCTTTAGTTTTATGAGGATAGCTTCGACTTCAAACGCACTGAATTCATGGGCACATCAAGGTCTTCATCAGCTCCAGGGATTTCAATCAAATTATACCCCTTATATCTCCTATTCATAACCTCATTAGAGTGTTCCATCCAACGCTGCCTTTCTTCATCTTCTGTTGTTATAGCCTGTCGGTCTCACTTTTTGATGGGTATATGCTCCTTCTTCATTGCCCAGTGGATATTTCATTAATAATTAATTCTATATGTAATTCTTACACCATAGCCACTTTGTCAGTCTCATCTGCTTTACTGTCTAAATATTTTCTTCAGTCATTGCTGGCTTTTCTTTTGACCTCAGTATCAATAATGGAATACTTAGCATGCTCTACCTTGTAATTCTCATTACTTCCTCATATATTTTCAACAATATATTTCTGTCTTTGTCTCTTTTTATATTATATCAAGTATCATTTGACATCCATGGTTTTCTACTTGTAACTACGTGTCCCAAGATTTCAATACCAACTAACTGATATATGTTCCTAATATCAGACCATTCTTCATTATTTGTCTGTTCTTCGTCTCTCAAAGTCTCTAAGACTGCAGATCAAACCTAGGGATTCTATCTATCTTCCTGTTAGGTGCTTGCAGTTTTGATTTCGGTTTAG
>NC_090740.1:72785024-72797524 GCF_036898095.1 Palaemon carinicauda | reverse complement strand
GTTACCGTTCTTAAAATATCTTATTTTTTCCTTGTTTCTTTTCCTTATTGGGCTATTTTCCCTGTTAGAGCTCCAGGGCTTATAGCGAACTGTCTTTCCAACTAGGGTTGTAGCTTAGCAAGTAATAATAATAATAATAATAATAATAATAATAATAATAATAATAATAATCATTTACTTTCATTGCAAGCTCTGGAATTTCTGGGCACTGAAATCATGTACAGTAGATTATTCGTTTAGATGCTGAGGATCCTTACATAAGAATCAGCAGCCAAAACTCTATTTGATCAGTTTTCGATACCAGGTTTAAGTGTTGAAAGGTTCCTCATGAATGGCACAGGCAAGATACAGGACAATGGCCTAGACTTAGAGACTGACCATATGTACGCTTATGATCAGCGCCCAAGTCTCCTCTCCATCCAGCTAGGAATAGGGAGGGACTGGCAATGACTGCTGATGACTTAGCAGGTAGACCTACAGGCTTCCCAAAAGCCCCTATTCCTTGCTCACAAGGATGGTGAGATTGCAGACAAAACTAGACACTATCGAGCTTGAGTGTGTCTCTAATCCCCGTCCAACAGATTTAGAGATAAGAGCTCTGATCATCCTATGACAGAAAATGCGTTACCTTCTGTCAGTGTGAGGTTGCAAGATTTTTCTTAATCAAGCAAGGTCCCTCGTTATAAGAAGTGACATACTTTCATTATCTCTGAGCATAGAGTAAGCTTTTCTGTTGTGATTTTGTTTATTCAAATCAATATAACTACGATTATCAAGTCTTTTCTACTTTGATTATCATTGCACGAAGTGGTTCTCAATTGCCATGTCCCGATGATGCTAAATTTTCTGGCTGAGTACTTGCCATAATTCATACAAACTTCAAGTGCCAAGCCTTATACTTTCGGTTTATCTAAATAACAGTAAAAAACAAATTTCCGACAAGTTTCAACTAAAAGTAAAATAACAGATCATAGATACATTTTTTTTCCCGTTAACTTGAGTTTAAAACCCTTGGCTGCTAAAGTATAACCTGTAAAACTATCCTGATTAAGTTTTGACAACGAAATGGAATTTTTTTCTTCTCAGGAATTGTGACAAATAAATAGAAAACAAAACTTCTAATAAAGACAATTATCTATTAATTGATGAAATTTTCATGGCAGGATAATTACATACTCAGCAAAGTAATTGTAATGATATCATAAAAACTTGTCATACATAAGTACCATTGTATCATTACATATCGTGCGGTTCTCTTCATGAAACATTATCCATGAAATCAGCAGTAATGACTTCATTATGAAAGCTCCAAGGATGTTATTATGCTTACTGTGCATGAAAACCTTTATTTAATCATGTCGTTCACCCAAATGAGAGGATTCATACGGAAATAATAACGTATTTATTTCAGTCCTTGGTTTTTTATTGAATTAATTATGAGAAGAGAAAGAAATATAAAAATATATATGAAATAGATTTTCTCCTTTTACCGCTCTGCCATGCGTGAAAAGGGGAAAAAAGAAAAGCTTTTCTTTTCTGGTTTTACACCTGATCCCGAAGCCCCCGTTGTGGTTTAATTTTAGCTATAGATCACCTCCTGATTGACAGTTTTTCGCTCTTCCATCGAAGTTTTACGGCAATTGGTTTAAACGAGAAAGGTTAGGCAAATGCAAGTAACAGACATACATGGCCACGCATATTATACACACACGCACACACACACACATAGGCACGCATATTATACACACGCGTGTGCGCACACAAACATATAGGCACTCATATTATATACACGCATGCACGCACGCACACATACATGGGCACGCATATTATACACACGCGTGCGCGCACACACACACATAGACACGCATATTATACACACGCGTGTGCACACACACACACATAGGACTCATATTATACACACGCGTGCGCGCACACACACACATAGGCACGCACATTATACTCATGCGTGCGCACTCACTCACATATATGTATGCACAAACCCACATACATACACACAAACACACACACATATATATACATACATACATATATATATATATATATATATATATATATATATATATATATATATATATACATATGTGTGAG
Source organism: Palaemon carinicauda (assembly GCF_036898095.1). Classification (NCBI taxonomy): domain Eukaryota; kingdom Metazoa; phylum Arthropoda; class Malacostraca; order Decapoda; family Palaemonidae; genus Palaemon; species Palaemon carinicauda. Next base: position 72,795,415 of record NC_090740.1, on the reverse strand, counting down.
TGTCTGTGTGTGTCTGCGTGTCTGTGAAATTTTTCAATTGAATTCACTCAACCTCAGAAATATTTACCCTAAGGAAGCTATAACACTATCCTTGTGAGCTGTGGATACGGGGGATTGGGGGAGCCCATAGGTCTACCTGCTAAATCATCTCCAACCATTGCCTGGCCCTCCTTGGACCTAACTTGGATTAAGAGTGTGCTTGGGCGCTAAGCCCATGTATATATGGTCAGTCTCTAGTCTATGGCACTGTCACTGTCCCTATCCTTAACGATTCATGGGAGATCTTTAAACCTTTAAAATAGAATTTGAATTTAAATTCACTAATATTCGAGAACAGTAAGTAGACTTTTAACAATTATATTCTAATGCTGTGATAAAAATAATAAAATTCAAAATTATCTATACTTACATTTTCTTACACATTTCCCTGGAGAACAATCTGGTGGTGATGTCCGTTGATTGAAATTTCATTACGGGTAGCTCAATTGCTACCGCTCTTGAGAGCAACATATTTTAAATTGTTTTTCTTATATTCTTTTCTTTTATTCAGTAATAAATTCAAGACCGTTAAATGCCTTTCTGTTGGAATATGTTCAAAATATACAATAGTAATCTATTATTTACTTTTTTGGGGACATGATATATACATGTATTGTCATAATCAAGGTTTTATTTCCTTTCACAAATTTTCACAATAGATTTCATTCCTCCGAAAAGTCAATCATATGGAAATAAAGTATATAAACATTTATTAGAATCGTAACGAATGTATATATAGAAATTACAGTTTAAACCCAACACTAGTCACCAGGCCCCCATGTAATCAACAACAAAGTATTTGTTTTTTATTTCTAAACGTTATAATCGTTTATGAGCAAAGGATCACCCCAACTATTTTTGCAATGGACAGTACGAATATATTATTTGCATTGAAGTAATACTCCCCAGGGAGACACCCTCACGCCCTTTGCTTCGGTGCGTCAAAGCTGAAAGTGGACTGAGAGAAGGAGACAGAGAGAGAGTGTGTTTATAGCCAGTCATAACAAATCATTCATTTCTTTCTCTCTCTCGTTTTCGCTTCGTGTCCTCTGGGAATTTTGGCAGCACTCTAGAGTAAGGGAAAAAATGGGGTAGGCGAGGGAGACCCTCTTATCATCAATGGCATTTTATCTAACTGTTACCTTATCTTATATTTACATGCAGCTTTGGTATGTTTAAAAAGCCCTTATCAACTCTGTAAATGGGTTTGGTATCAACCCTTGTCTGTTTATTTGGGCGACAGATAGCGGTGGCTTTGAATATTTTTCTCCTTTTAAACCTTCCGTCTAAGCATAAGAAAATATTTCAGGTGCTTTATGTATGTGCAAATACATACATATGTATATACATACATATATACACACATACATACATGCGTACATACATATCTACGATGTATGTTTGCGTGCGTATTCAAATACATATTTATATCTTTAGTAGTGTTTGTTTATTCCATACATATTTACCTTAATAAGCATAGAGATATCACCATATTTATTGTACATACAAATCAGTTTTATATGATTTTCATAGCAGAAAGGTGGCTGAAAATTTGTTTAAATAAAAATATAAAACTGGCAGTAAATAATGTCTTCAGTAATTAAAAACCAACCAACATTGGAAATCACCATTTTGAGATCTCAAGTTAACACTGAATAAAAAATAAATATTAGTTTTATTAATATATCAAATATTGAGCGCTAACGCTGACAAAACCATTCTTGAAAATTAACTTATGTAACAGCGTTATTAAATATTTCGTTTTAGGATTTTAAAGGTTTTTAATCATAGTATTTGGATTACGGAGTAGGTATGGAATGGTTCTGAAGTACTCTCTCTCTGCCAGTATTTAGGTGGCAGGCGTCATAACAATAAAGTCTAAGGTGATTATAATCCATTTCTCATTTGGTAAGCGAATTTAATCATAGAAAACGAAAAGAATGACAGAAGGAGCAATTTTATAGAAAATGTTAAGAAAATTTCGCATAGTCGGGCTTATATCCCATACTTCTAACCTAACCCTTGGACTATTTTGAATGGTTCACTATCATTATTTCTCCTAATATGGGTAGGAATTACATTACTACTACTAGATAAATGTTGAGGTACATTACTTCTTCTTGTGAGCAACTGTATTAGTTCTTTAATAAAAACCGAATTTTTTAAGAAACATAATTTCTTCTCTTTGTTCTTAATAAATACTTTTTGTTCCCTCCATAATCATGCATAATGCAATTCGAAAGAAATATAATTCTTCCCATTTTTCTTACAGTACACAAATATTTTTCATATCCTCCATTACGCAGTTTGTCGTAAGAAATATGTTTCTATTCTTTTTTTAATATCCAAGACGCATTTTTACTTAAAAGATATATTTATTCATCTTTTTCTTAAAAACAAATCCCTTTTCTCTGAGAAAAAGAAAGCTATTAGTGTTTTTTTATATTAATAAAAAACAATAGTTGACTTTTATCATCTAGCTTAGCAAAGGAAGGTGACCTAATCGCCCTCTTAAACACTTTCAGGTAAACTGGATAAAATACTAGGCTCTAGCTTTTTCATTACCATATTCGAAACATTAAGGTCAGAATTTAATCTCCTTCTATCCCACTGTTGTTCCTACATTAAAGGGTCGGTTGTCTGGTGTGGCCTCTCCGTTGCTTTCTATGAGAGAGAGAGAGAGAGAGAGAGAGAGAGAGAGAGAGAGAGAGAGAGAGAGAGAGAGAGAGAGAGAGAACTTCATAGCCCTTACCACGAGCCCATACTATCTTAGCCGTGACACTCGTATCACTTCTGTAATCTTTACTATGCCTTCAATATTTCTTTTTTCATCTTTTTTCCAATCTTATAGGCAGTGATATTCCCATAATCCGACTTAGCACTGTCACCCCTGTTCTCTCAACCAATCTGGTCTTATTGATATAGATCTTGACTTAAAGCTAAATTGGCATTTCTTATACCGTACCACTCCCGCTACCTCCCGCCACTTTCCCCATGCTGCTTTTATATTACTCTCAACATCAGCCTCGAATCCTCCCTCCTGACTTATAGTATAACCTAAGTATCTAAATTGGTCCCCCTGTTAGATAACCTAGCCTCTACTCCCCTTTAGGATTATCCTATCCCATACTTTTCTTACTGCTCAACATAACTTCAGTCTTATTTACATTTACCCCCAAGCCACACCTCTCCAAAATCTCTTGTCATTTTACACCTCTTCTCTGCAAGTGTTCCTCCATTCTATCAAACTTCTTTAGGACTTTACTCTTCCTTAAGAACCACAACATCACTTCTCTTGGTATTCTATCATAAGCCTTCTCTAAGTCAACAAAAACACAGAAGAGCCTCTGGTTTCCCTCTAGTGTATTTTCCTGTATCTGCCTTACTATAAAGATGGTATCCACAGTCACTCTACCCCTCATGAATCCATATGGCTGTTTCTTCATCTCTACGATCTCACTCAATCTCTCCTTTAGTACCCTCTCAAAAGCCTTCAATCCATGCTCTATTAGTTTAATTTTCCTGTAGTTACCGTATTCCATGATATCCCTTTTCTGCTTAAATATACTGTAGATGCCATGAGAACTCTTCTCCTAGTCTTTAGGCATCATTTCCTCTTCCCATATTGTTTTTAATAAATCCAGCATATATTCTTCCTCTTCTATAGTCTGTATCTTGACCATTTCAATTTGTAACTTCATGTTACTCAATGGTGGATATACGAGGTGCCTCACACTGAGGGACCTGGGGGAACCCAAACAAAAAATAAGGGTAAGGTAAGGCCCACTTCACTTCTATATTTCATATCTCCCCCCACTGGCCCGTCCACCCCACAGCTTTTCCCAACTCTTCTCTCTCCTTTTCAATGCTCAATAATTATTCAAAATATTCTCTTCTCTTCTTAATGTCTTGATCCTAATGCAGTATATTTCCATCTCTATGCATGATGACTGACAGTTCCCGCCAAATCATGCCTTTGCATTTTCTTCAGGTATAAAATCTTATTGATATCTTCTTCTTCCTTTGTTCCTAGCCTTTCATTCAATTGTTGTACCACTCTTCCAATAGCTATACCATACTTTCCACCTAGAAAAAAAAAATCTCTCTTTTCTGTAAGCCTACTGTTCTTCTGCTCTCCGTGCATGCATTACTTTACAATCCTTAAATGCCTTTGATTTCCTTTTACTGACTCTTTAATTTGCCTCTCACACCATCACTATTTTCCTTTTCACACACCATATCCTCTGGCTCTTCAAACTAATTCCTCCGTTTCTCCTACACATATTTCTTTCATAACAACCTAAATATTTTACACTGTTACCGTGTCCAATCTCTAAATTCAACCTTTCCAGTCGTCCCTCTCTCACAATCATCCCAGGACTGGCCTTGATTTAGTGCTGTGTTTGACGTGATAATCATGAGGCCCTTTTTTTAAACTTAAACATATGGAAGGAGATGGATTTCTTCTTAGCATCATTATTGAATTCCTAAATAATATCTCAGAGTTGTTGATGGACTCTATAGTGAGTATATAGGAATGTAATATCTGGTGTTCCTCAGGGTATTGTTCTTGGCCCATTATTTTTCATGCTATATGCACATGACATATGGTTTAGCCTAGAAAACAAGCTCGTTGTATATGCAGATGATGCTATTCCCTTTGCATCTATTCCATCTCCTGGATGTAGATCTGGGGGTTGCTGAATCCCTTGACTGAGATCTAGCAAAAATTAGTGCTTAGTAGAAATTATGGTGCAGGAAGATGAGCCCTAACAAAACTCAAAGTATAATTGTAAGTAGGTCAGGTCAGCGGCTCCTCAACAGGCAGATCTCTTCATTGATAATGATTCCATAACTCTCTAAGACTCTTTTAAAATTTTATGTGTTATTTTTTCTAGAAAGAAGTGTTTCAGTTCTATTATTTTACCATTTTTTGAGTATTGTTCTTTTATCTGGTCTTCAGCTACTGAATCTCATCTTCATTTGTTGGAGAGGATCTTATGGTCTATTAAATTTCTTATTCCTGATCTAGATATCAATCTCTTGCATCGTCATTCAAATAGTTTATTATGCATGTTGCATAAGATTTTGTATAATTCTGACCATCCTTTGCATTCCAATCTCCCTGGACAGTTCCATCCTGTTCGTAATACTAGGTATGCAGTTTATTGTAATAGAATTCCCTTCTCTATGATAAGGCTCAATGTTACACAGTATTCTAGAAGTTTTATTCCAGCTGTGACAAAGCTGTAGAATGCTTTTCATAATGAGTTAGTTGAATCGGTGGAACTTCAAACGTTCAAATATGCAGCAAATATTTTTATTTTGAACACGCTGACATAAGTCTCTTTTTATAATCTATATGATGTTTCATGCATGCTTATAGACTGTAATGGTATTACTTTTTTGTCTTGTTGCTCATCCATGCACTGATAATAAACTAACCTGTGTAAGCTTGCTACTCATGTTTCCCTTTTTTTAAATTTTTGTGACATTCTTGCTCGCAAGTTCTTGTACATAAGCTCAATGTCTGTTTAATAAAGTTTCGTTGCGTTCCTCTTACCTCTCTTTAACAACATAACATCCCACTCACATAATTGGTAGCCCCCAGAGCTCCCTCCGGCCTTCCCCCTCACTGCTGTGCCGTACTTGCTACAATGCCACCCACCGTACCTGACTATCCGACACAAACTGCCTCAATGAAACAGCTGCCCATCACCGGTGGAGAAACGTTTGTCCTGTTCCAGTGTGCTGAAGTTCAGTTTTGCATCAAGGGTGTGACTCGCTCAAGCAGCAAAGCACACTATGCACTCACCATGATCCCCGAGGAACACTCCCAGATACCTTCAAGAGGATGGCCCAATAGAGGTTGACATCCTCAAAAAATGCCTCCTGGAGCAGTATTAACCATTACCAGCTATCCCTAAAGCCAAGCTTTTTCAGCTCTCTCAACAGCCGATGGGGTGCCAAAGGGCTTCATTCACCCTCAGGAAAATGACCAGTATTACTTGCCTGCCACCTGTCGCAGACAGCTCTCCTTGGTAGGTGAACCTACTTTGTGCCCTTTGAGTACGATATTTACCAAAATCTATAAATACCCCAGATGGTGATACTTTGTCCATGAAATACCTGATGACAAAAGTTGATGCTGTTTTGGACAGTCACTCCACCACCTTCAAGACCCCATCAATGCCTCCACTCCTGACAGAAAAAACCACTATTCAACATCAACTGAAGCTGATGTGAATGTGGTAGGACACAGACTCCCACCTTATGACGTCCTGGATTGGCGAGAAAGCCACCCACCATTCACATATTCCACGGCTCACTGAAGCCTCAACCAACAACTTCTCCAGCCACCTACTGACGCCCATCAGCCACAGTTATACTACTACCACTCCTGATTTGGGGCTGCTGCGAAGAAATGTGTGAATGGTGTCAGTGGCCAAAAAACTTATAAGTAGGCCATTGCTTGTGGTGGTGGCCTCCCCTATTACTAATTTTCTCTCTTCACATGATGCAGGTACAGGCGTGTGGTTTTTGGTGTACACTGGTGCTTGTTGTTCTTTAATACCAAGCCCAATCTCCAGGACACAACGTACTTATTCTAAGCATGCTGACATCCACATGGTTGCTGGCAACAGATCTGCAATCCCCACCAATGTGTACGAGACACTCACATTATCGTTTGGGAGTGTCAAATATCATTGATAGTTTCCCATTGCTGACGTCTCATTGCCAATCCTCGGTGCGGGTTTCCTCTCATATTTCCACCTCCTGATTCATGTTTCTCTCCAACAGTTAGTCAAAGCGGACTAGAACTTGTCGACACCTGTTCAACCTGCCCCCTCTGACATCACTTTCCACAACAGTGTACTCACAGATGCCTATGCCCACCTCCTCACATGGAACCTGGAAATCTTTCATCCAGAGGTTCAACAAGCACCATATCAAGACGATGGGGGCCCCAGTGTTCACCATATTTAGGCGTCTGGTACCAGATCATTTGGGCACTGCTAAACAAACGTTCGATGAAGTACAAGAAATGGGCCTTTGCCAAAATGCCTCAACCCCATGGTCGTCACCCTTGCACATTGTCCTGAAGAAAGATGGCTCCCTGTGTCCATGTTGGGATTACATGCATCTGATCATGCAGACAGAACCGGATCACTACCCCCTCCCAAATGTCAATGAAGTTACCTCTTACTTGCAAAAAGCAAAGGTTTTTCCATGCTTGACCTCTCAAAGGGGTATTATCATATCCCTATGAACACAGAAGACATCCCAAGATCACCATCACCACCCCTTTTGATACACACAACTTCAATTACAACGGTTTTGGACCTCGTAATGCTGAGGCTACTTTTCAAGGCCTCATGTATGGCATCTCTGGGTACCTCTCATTCTACGTATGTTACATGGATGACATATTTGTGTTCTTTTATTCCAAAGAGGAACACATCCATCACCTATGCATCCCACCCAACCACCTACAACAGAAGGGCCTTGTACTCCAGTATGACAAGTGTACCTTGGCGCCAATGAAGTATCATTCTTAGGGCACAGCATCACTTATAAAGGAGTCCACCCCCTCCCTGAGGAGGTGGTAGCCGTTCAGAACTTCCTCATGCCCTCGACCGTCAAAGTACTACAAGAATTCTTGGGCATAATCAACTATAATCACCGGTTCCTGTCAGCCATCGCTGGCTCTCTTGCCTCCCTCTATACATCCCCCAATAGTAAGCCAAAAGACCTGAAGTAGATTCACCTTCAAGAAGAAGCTTTCCGTAACGCAAAGAATGCCCTATCAGCCGCTGCTGCTCTCACTTTTCCCATGCCATATTCCCCTCTCCTTTTCTCCACTGATGCCAGCAATGTTGCTATTGGTGCAACACTCGAGCAAGTGGTCAACAGCTCATCCCGCCCATTGGCTTTATTCAACAGAAAACTGTCCAAGGGGGAATCTTGCTGCTGTACCTCATCGCTAATTGCTGGTGGTGCATTTGGCTGTACCGCCCTTTATCATTCGTACAAACCACATGCCTCTGGTGCACGCCTTCACTTGACATTCTGATGCCTAGTCCATTCATCAACGTCAACATCTCTCCACCATGGCCGAATACAATTGCCCCCTTCAACACGTCCCTGGGAAAAGGAATCCAGTTACCAATGCCTGGTGAAGAAATGTATTATTTTACTTTACTTTATGGACTGCTTTCCTGGTCCCATACAGCAGAGGGACCCTCCTCTTTACAGAAACTACAAATATCTTTTTATTGTACACATTCAAAGACAATCAGCATTTCACCCTGCATATTGTTCGTTTATAGTCAGGTCCACATTATCAAACCCCTTATTGAACAAGAAAGTCTTCAGTTCCCTCTTATAAGCCTTAATATCTTTCATCTTTTGAATGTCTAATGAGAGCTTATTGTATGGTCTTAAGGCTGCATCTCTAATGGCTCTAAAACCTACAGTGGATATGCAGTATATCTAGGTTTGGATAATTTGAAACCATCTGTTACTGTTCCCGTCTGAACATGATTTGTTGGTTGCACAATATGTAGCAATTCTTTAAGATATTTAGGATGTAAGGTTCTCATAACTTGAAGGCTTATTACACCTATTTTAAACATTTTTTTTCTTAACAGGCAGTCAGCATAAATTGATTAGTGTAGGCTGCCATTCACCTGGAATCGGAATACAATGCCTTTGCAGAAGCCGACAAAAAGATCCAGAGTACCAATCATGTAAGATATCCTGCACATCCTTCCATTGGGAAGACGTCTCCCTAGATGACTCCAATGCCATCCTCCTCTGTGATGTCAGTACTGGTAGACCACGACCATGGATTCCTGCTCCCATGCACCGACGGGTATTTAATTTTATTCATGGCCTTTCACATCCCTCACGCTGATCTACTGCACACCACTGAAGATGAATTTCAATTGGCACGGCATTACTAAGGATGCTAAGGACTGGGCCTCCGCCTATACTTCATACCAAAATTCAAAAGTACATCATCACACGGATTCAGAAGTAGGTACCTTTCCTCGACCTCACTGTTGTTTTACCCACATTTTCATCGATGTAGTAGGTCACCTACCCACATCATAAGGACACCATTACCTGTTTACAGTCATTGACCATTCCACTTGTTGGCCAGAAACCATACCCATGGAAAATGAAACATCTACATCATGTACATCTGCCTTACTCTCAGGGTAGATAGCAAGATTAGGTATCCCTGAACATACCACTTTTAACAAGGGAACCACTTTCCCCTCTTGATTGCAGACATCATTAGCAAATCTCATGGGCATTACTCTACCTCAGTTAACCTCGTTTAACCCTGCTGCAAAAGGAATAGTTGAATGTTTTCATCGCACCCTCAAAGCAGTTTTAATGTCCCAGAGCAATGACTCCAATTGGTTTACTCAGCTTCCATGAGTTTTCCTGTTACTAAGAACAACTAAAGATGCCCCGGATGTCTCGATAGCCGAAATGTTGTATGGTGACCCAATGGTCATCCCTGCCGAACTTTATCCGGCTACAACCTCCTTCAAAAATTTCCAGCGCCTACGTCACGTTGCAGGAAAATTTACTCCATGCCGCCAGGCATACAAGCGCCCGATAAAGCAACACGTACCAACAGATCTCCATTCAGGAACACACGTTTTCCTGCACAACAACATTAGCAAACCCCCACTAACGCCCTGTACACGGGCCCTCTCCTCGTGATCTGTTGTGCACTGAAGGCTTTCTTAATTAGCATTCATGGCAAAGATGACTGGGTCTCCATCGATCACCGTATGACCCGCCTACAGTGCGCCTCTCAAGAGCTGGGCGTCCTATTTCACATGTACGAGTTGCTTTTTGTAGGGAGCCATGTACCATACGTGTTTCATATACGCTTGTACACAGTAACGGTATTGTTTTTTTTGTCTTATTGTTTGCTCTTCCCTGCACTGGTAATAGACCAACCTGTTTTAGTTTGCTAGCTCATGTTTCATTTTCTTTGAATATTTGGGACGTTCTTGCTCAGAAGTCCTTGTATATAAGGTTAATGTTTGTCTAATAAAGATTAGTTGCCTTCTTCTCGTGTCTATGTTACCACCTAGCAGCCCATCTGCATAATATTAAAAAGCTATTCTAATGTTGTAAAACTTCTTTAAGTGTTTTATTTTAATTGTTTGTTATTTCTCATGTAGTTTATTTATTTTATTATTTCTTTTCCTCACTGGGTTATTTTACCTGTTTGAGCCCTTGGACTTACAGCATCCTACTTTTCCACCTAGGGTTGTAGCTTAGGTAGCAATAATGATAATGATAAATTACTCACACTTTTCCTT
>NC_090740.1:72765024-72772524 GCF_036898095.1 Palaemon carinicauda | reverse complement strand
GGTTTGGGATTCTGGAAATCAAGATAAATGCATTTTTTCATGTATCAAAGAGTTTTTCTTTAGTTAAAGAAAACCTGTGCTATTCTTTGAGGCAAGAATGGTTTTTCTTCAACTGTCTCTTCATATTCACGGTTAATGAGATGGCGATATCAAACTCATGTTCCTGTCATTTATTAGAACCTGGATTATCAATATTTATTATTAATATTATCATTATTATTAATATCATTATTATCATCATTATTACTATTATTATCAATATCATTATCATTATTATCATTATTATTATCATTATTATTATTATTATTGTTATTATTATTATTATTATTATTATTACTACTATTTTTATTATTATTATAATTATTAATATTATTATTATTATTATTATTATTATTATTATCATTATTATTATTATTGTAAACCAGCTAAACTACAACCTCAGATGTAAAGCCCAATGAGCAAGTAAAATAAGAGAATAAATAAACTATATATGAGAAATAATGATAAATACAAATTGATACTCCAAGATCAATAACAACGTTAAAGACTTGTCATATATGAACTATGAAGAGATATTTATGTCAACCTGTTCCATGTTCTTTACTTTTAAATGCAACAAGAATCACCAAATAACCTGACAATGAAGAATAGGTCTAAAGTTCACCAAGAGAGAGCAACTGATTATCGCATTATATCTGTTATTGCTGCCGTCTAAAATCATGTTGTCTAATTATAAAGAGGGATTAAATGCACAATACCTATATAATTATTTGCTATGTACTTTGTAATCTATCTATTAGGCCACTGATGTTCACTCTAGATATTGATATAGGGATACAATTGTGACCACGAGGTCACTTCTTTCCCCTTATTAGTAAAAACTCTGATACTATTTACTATAAATAAAACACCAGCACCGTTAGTTGGCGCCTTTTCAAATCTTTTTTTATTGTTAAAATACGATACGGGTGTGAAGGGAATAACATCTCTCGTTGAAAGTATTGCATAAGTAAATAAAGTATTAGTTAATTTTTATCTTCGGCAAGATTCCTACTGAGAGCCATAAGGTCATGCAGGTAGTCGTGCCACATTTTTAGTGGTCAGCATCAAGAATTCGGAACCTTAGGAAGCAACATATAAACGCCAAATACAGTTGTTGGTTATAGGACGTATCTTTTATGGTCCTACTATTTCTTATACAACTAAGTAAATAACAAAAAAATTTCAAACTCCATTTCAGTAATAATACAAATAAGAAAGAAAAAATCCTTCTTTTTGAAGTTCTGAGTTCCCTTGAAACTTATTTCAATGCATCAAATTCTTCGATGTGCCCATGCTTAGTCTTGTCTAATACACAAACAACCTATTGAGAGATAAAAACACTTGACTTAAATATTACAATATTTCGAGACATAGACACATTTGACATATTCAATTGACATGAAGAAATAGTTACATACAAACTTGGCTCTGAAATTGGAATGATACAAATTACTGTTGTTATGTATCATTGTAATAATTTACTGTATTGCCTCAAATGTTACATGTGTTGAGCGCAACATTGCATCATATTGCATTGATAAAACATGTTTAAGCATTGTTCATAACTGAAATAATGTATTAATTACCTCAAAGATAGGATGCGATTCTTTTTACTTTTATACTGTAGTAGGATTTATGTGGATTTTGAGAGCGATGCTCATATGTTAGCTTTTATGTATTGGTTTGTGAGATTGCTTACGAGACGCTCGACGCTCAGTTGGAAGCCCAGAGCCACAGAGAAATGTAAACCTTTAGCACATTAAATGTATTTTATCAATACTAATGTATCATTAAACCCCACAGAGAAAAATTGGCGACATCGGAAGGGATAAAAAACATCACTAATTCATGGATTTTAATATCCTTCCAGGTATGTGGTATTATGAAATCACCAGATAATATTCAACCAACATAACAACTGTCTTGTTCAACATATTCCATAAGCATAAAAAATGAGATAAAAATCCGTTCTCTAAATTGAAATATGATAAGGTTTGTCACGTTCTATACAAACAAGACAGCAAAAATCTATTTTAAACACGCATGTCTGTCACAAGAACGTGGTAAGACCTTAACACAGTTAGATATAACCCCGTGTATGAAAAGAGTATGCAAGAAAGCCTTGTTGCGTCCTACACACACAAGAGAGCTAAAATCTTCGTATCAATTCAGAAATAATGCAAAAAAAAAAAAGAAGAAGATAAGATTATACATTCTGTTATACGTGATATAAAGCGTGACGACATCTAAGCGAATGCAACACTAATTTAAATGAGAAAGTAAAAACCATCCAAAGTTAAAAACATTCCTTCAATTGTAATCGATAATGGGTTCTGTGATACTGCAATAGAGTTATACGATTCTATCACTGTTAAAATCTCTTTGAGTAGGTCTTAGATTAAAAAAATGGAGAATGATGTGAAAAGTAAGTTATATACACATTTTAGATTGTACTGTAATGCTCGTCTTTTCGATTATCCAGTACACCTGATGATAAATCTCTTGAGGGTATATGCTAGTTAACTGGATTATATTAAGTTTTGGTAATGAATTCCTATTGCATCATTTATTAATTTCAAAACAGCAACTTAACGGAAGTGAAAATACTAGTAGAAATTAATATGAAAAGGGGTCCATTAAAAAACATCCACCTTTTTCTATTTTCTAAGGAAATTAATTCTGCTTATTCAAAGTTCACGGTATGTAAAACCTTTCCTATTTTTACTTTAATCAAGTTCTAGCAATTTATCCTATTCAGCTAAGGTTATCTGGGTACAACCATCAAAATTTATTTTATTTTCAATATAGGTTCAATTTCAGAGTAATTGAAAATATGATACCTTGTTTTCTTCCAATACAAATACATATACTGTATATATATATATATATATATATATATATATATATATATATATATATATATATATATATATATATATATATGTATATATATGCATATATACATATTTATATATATACATATAATTATATATATTTATATATATATATATATATATATATATATATATATATATATATATATATACTGCGTATATATATATATATATATATATATATATATATATATATAAATATATATATATATATATATATATATATATATATATATTTATATATATATATATAGGCTATATATATATATACATATATATATCTATTTATATATACCTATATATATACATATATGTTTGTATATATATATATATATATATATATATATATATATATATATATATGTATATATATATATATATATATATATATATATATATATATACTGTATATATACATATATATATATATATTAAAAAGATTATGAATAGAATTATCGACTGACATTGACAGGTCTTGATCACATCCGTGCAATATCTTCATCATTTCCTTATCTTCATCATTAACATCTTGCATGTTCGTTGTTGAGGACTTGCTTGTTCTACTGTAGATGGCAAAAGATATATGAAAGGATAATCCTTTTTTGGGAACGATAGTAATTTACTTCATTATCAGGTATATATATATATATATATATATGTATATATATATTTACATATATATACTGATATGTATATGTATATATATATATATATATATATATATATATATATATATCTTAGTGAACAATAATAATCTACTTCCTCATGGGGTATATATATATATATATATATATATATATATATATATATATATATATATATATATATATATATATATATATATATATATATATATATATATATATACATATATATATATATATATATATATATATATATATATATATATATATATATATATATACCCCATGAGGAAGTAGATTATTATTGTTCACTAACATATAAATGGTAATTATCCCTTTATATCTCTTTTGCCATCAAGAGCTGTACTTTGTACCGCACGTCCATCACACACGCTGGTACATTATAACGTTATTTCTGTTTTTTTATATATTATTGTTATGGCTCTCCCCTCGCACTGTTAACATGTTTAGGCCTGTATGTTCTTGAATTATTGTGTTTGAATTTTCATGCCATGCCACCTCGGAATGAGTTGTATATAAACTCATGCCCTGTTGAACTAAAGTTGGTTACATTCAACTTGCTTCTCAGTTATTATCTAACTGGCGTCTTGCACATTTGGTGAGCACCAGATTGTCCAACTCCCTTCGGCCTTCCCCCTCATTGCTGTGTCTTACTGTTTGTTGATGCCACCATTAGACACTGACTCTACTATCAACACCATCCCCTTGAAACTAGTGTCCTTCGCCAATGGAGAAACATCCTCCTAGTTTTGGCGAGCTGAAGTCCAGTTTTGTATCAAAGGCATAACTCAGTCAAGCATCAAAGCAGACCGTGTTCTCATGGTGATCCCAAGGACACTTTCCCAAAAATCTCAGGTTGGCCGTGAGAGCCAGGGGACACCCTAATAAATACCATGCCATTAAATCATACCTCCTGGAGTAGTACTTATCATCGATAGCTGCCTGAACCTGTACTTGCTGCCATCCCTGATGATGATATTTTGCCCATGAGGGGCATCATAACTAAAATCGACGCCATTATGGACAGCTATTTCACTGCCTTCAAGTCCTCTATTAATGCCTCCACTCCTGATGAAGTGAAAAACTCTTCAACTTGGACCAAAGCTGACATGAATGATATAGGACACAGATATCCACCAAGTGACGTACCATTGCGCCACTGTTACGTCCAATTATCGTATACGATGAACATTATGCAAATCTACTCAAAAAGTTTACCTAACAATAGCAAACATTAATAGAAAATGAAAATGATAGTCAGCATACATAAAATATGAATATATTTATGATTTAACATAAGTATTCACAGTATTATACAAGATCTGCTGAGTACTGTGACGGGCCAAGAGTAGGTTGTGAGTCAAAGGTGAAATAAATGCAACTGAGTACTTTATAACAGACACATCGAGTATATACACACACTAGCTCCCGGTAAGAAGGTAAAAAAATAAAAACATGCTATTTCTTGTCAAACCGGCAACCAGTTCTGTTAACAGTTAACAATGAAGTAGGCAGACAGGTTAATACAAGTTGCTGTCATTGCGAGGGGAGAGCGAAGATCTTCTTCTTCTTTGTCTGCATCTTTTCCCACCTTTATCTGGGGTCAATGTTTCTGACTAGCTTTCTCCATCTACCTCACACTTCATCACCGGTTAATCCCTTTGATCGAAGGTCATCCTTGATGCAGTCCATCCACCTTCGCTTTGGTTTCCTTCTCCTTCTCGTTCCCTGTACCTCCATTTCCCTCACCTTCCTCCCAATATACTGTTCATCTCCTCTCATGATATGACCATACCACCTCAGTCTACTTTCTTGGATCTTATCTGATAGCGAAGATACAAAGGATAATATATACAAAAAAGAGAAATGTCGTTACTATGTACGATAGTGTGACACATGGGAGGTGTATGGCTCCCCACTGAAAATGACAAACTGTACATGTTAGACAGGACGCCCTGATCTAGAGAGGCGAACTGTAGGCAGGTCATCTGGCACGAGATAAGCAGGTTTTAGATGATCAATGGAGACTCAGTCTTCTTTGCCACGAATATTTAATAGGAATGCTTTAGGATTGCGTCGGATCACAAGGAAAGGGGCCGTTAGCAGTGGCTTGCTAGTGTCGTTTCGTAGGAAGACGTGCATTGCAGAGTGCAAGTCTGTCGGTAAGAGCTGCTTCGCTGGGGGCTTGTAAGTCTGGCAGCATGGAGTTAATTTTCCCACAACAAGATGATTGCGCTGGAGATCATCGAAGGAGGTTGCAGAAGGAAAAAATTCGGCAGGGACGACCAACCATACACCATTTAAGCTGCTAAGACGTCCAGGGCGTCTTTAGGAGTGGCCCTTAGTCCCAGGAGGACCCACGGGAGCTGAGTAAACCAGTTGGAGTCCTTTCAGTGGGACATCAAAGCTGCTTGGAGGGTGCAATGAAGACGGTCAACCATTCCATTGGCAGCGGGGTTGTAGGCAGTTGTCTGATGTAGGGTGATGCCCAGGAGATTCGCTAATGATTTTCACAATTGAGAGGTGAAAGTGGTACCCCTGTCAGAAGTAATATGCTCAGGGATACCAAATATAGCTATCCATCCTGAAAGTAAGGCAGATGTACATGAGGCGGACTTTACAGTTTCCATGGGAATGGCTTCAGGCCAACGAGTAGAGCTGTCGATGACAGTAAACAGGTAACGATGTCCTTGTGATGGGGGTAGGGGGCCTACAACATCGACGTGAATGTGGGCGAAAGGACGCTGAGGTTGAGGAAAGGTGCCCACTCCTAAATCCGTGTGTCGATGTACTTTAGAAGTTTTGCAAGAAGTAAAGGCGCGAACCGAATCCTTAGCGTCCTTAGTAATCCCGTGCCAAATGAACTTCGTCTTCAGCTGCTGTGCAGTAGAACGGCGATAGGGATGTGAAAGGCCGTGAATGAAATCAAACACCTGTCGTAGCATAGGAGCAGGAATCCACGGTCGCGGTCTATAAGTACTGATGTCACAGAGGAGGGTGGTGTTGGAGTAGTCGAGGGGGACGTCTTCCGAACTGAGGGATGTGCAGGATGTCCTATATGCTTGATACTCTGGATCCTGTTGTTGGGCTTCAGCCAAGGGGTTGTAATCCAATCCCAGTTGAACGGCAGCAAATGTGTTTCTTGACAGGGCATCGGCAACGGATTCATTTTCCCAGGGACGTGTGGAAGGGTACAATTGTATTTAACCACGGCAGAGAGATGTCGGCGTTGACGGGCGAACTAGGTGTCAGACTGTCGAGTGAAGACGTGCACCAGAGGCATGTGGTTTGTGCGAATGACAAAGGTGTACCTCCTATCTTCTTCTTCTTCTTTGTCTGCATCTTTTCCCAATTTTATGTGGGGTCGATGTTTCTGACCAGCTTTCGCCATCTACCTCTGTCCCACACTTCATCACTGGTTAATCCCTTTGATCGAAGGTCATCCTTGATACAGTCAATCCACCTTCCCTTTGGTCTCCCTCTCCTTCTCGTTCCCTGTACCTCCATTTCCATCACCCTCCTAATATACTGTCCTTCTCTTCTCATGATATGACCATACCACCTCAGTCTACTTTCTTGGGTCTTATCTGATAGTTTCTAACTCCTGTGGTACCCCTAATTACTTCATTTCGTATCTTATCTCTTTTTGTCACCCCACACATCCATCTCAACATTCTCATCTCTGCTGCATCCAGTTTCTTCTCTTCTGTCTTCTTTATTCCCCACGTCTCTGCTCCATACATCATTTCCGGTCTCACAACGCTCCTGTGTACTTTAACTTTCAACTTAACCCCTATTTTGCTGTCACATAGTACTCCACGCACTTTTTCCAATTCTTCTATCCTGCTTGTATTCTGTTGTTTATTTCTGCCCCCAGATCACCATTCTCTGCAACTGTT
>NC_090740.1:72757524-72760024 GCF_036898095.1 Palaemon carinicauda | reverse complement strand
CACACGCTAGGGATTGCATCATGTTTTCTCATGGTTGGAAGTTGCATGAAGGTTTTAGACTAAAATAATTCTTTTTTTTTTAATGTTATGAGAGAAGTAGGACACAGTTAGCTGAGAGGGTTGCATCGTCAGTCGACCATACGATCATACTTCAAATCAGCATAACTGGCAACCTGAAGTTGCGAGAGGCTGTAGGGATCATGCCCCCACGTTACGAGAAGGATGAACTAGAAGATTCTAGAATGAATCAGGATGATATATAAGGTCATAGCAATGCATAAGAACAAGAGATCAGGGTGACATTCTACAAGATCTGTGCTTCTGCCAATCTTATCTCTAGCATCTATCCAGCCACTATGTATTTCCTCTCCAATGTGCATGGTGTTTCCTCTCAAACGTACATAGTGTTTTCTATAAAATTTGTACAGTGTTTGTTCAAACATTGGAATTTCTTTGGTTTAAGTTTAAAGAAGTGCAGTGTATATGTGAGTACAGTTACTATGTAAAAATTAATTGGTTTTCGTGACTGGCCCTGTATGATTTAGTGATAAGGTGCAGTGCATTTATTCTTGCTTAATCATCCGGTAACCTTGTGTGTGAGTAGGAGTAATAGTTACGTTTATAGAAGTGTAAAATAGATTATTTACTATAGTATTGAAGTGTCAATTTCTTTATTAATGCTCAAAATCATATATTTTCCTAAATTGATTTCTAGTGAAAAAATTATTTTAAAAATTTTGAAGTATCATTTTGTCTTAGTGTAAGGTCTAGTTCAGATTTAAATTTCGAATGATTTATTTTTGGTATTACTAGTGATTTGCTATTTCTATAGAATATATATATTTTTGGAAAGTGGGAATTATTTCGATCACCAATAGTTAACTCAGTAATTTGCTCCTATCCCCGGACTTAGAACCGAAGTAAGGGATAGGTTTTAGAATAGTTCCCTTTAAAAGTAAAGTAATTACCGAGATTTTGTTTTAGGTGTAACGTAAAGACCCCTTTAGATATTCAGTTTTTATAAATATTTACGTCTGAGAGTTGCGCATTATTCTCAGAGCTCGAAGGTATTCTCTTGTGAATCAGATTATATAATATAAAGCAGATAAGTTCTGGACTTCGGATATATACATTTATATATATATATATATATATATATATATATATATATATATATATATGTATGTATATATATACATATATATATATATATAAATATATATATATATATATATATATATATATATATATATATATATATATATATATATATATATATATATACATTTATATTTATATATGCATATATATGTGTATATATACTTTTCCACCTATCTCTTGTGCTGATTCCATTACAAATGTTTTCTTCTATTCTAGCTTCCATTTCATCATGTAGCTGGGAGTACCTATTTTTTTAAATTACTAAACTTCAACTCGTCTGATTTTTTTCTTATTACAGGAGTGTTTCTTTTCTTTCTTGGAATTGGATTTTATCTTTCTTTCCGTAGATTTAAAAAAATTTTGCTTCTCATCATTCAATTGTTGTTTTTCTTTAACTTGTTTCACACTGCTATATCTTTAATTGAATTAACTTTTTCACTGCGAATAGGATCTATTTCACTTCCCGTTCCTTTATAAAGACTTCTTCGTATCCATGTTCTATTTTCCTTTTTATAAAAAAAAAGTGTTCATGATTTCAAGATTGTCTCTTTTTCGCAAATCATTTAAGCATATCTCCTCTCTCCCTTTTTTTTTTTTTTTTTTTTTTGGTGTGTGTCTACTCCCAATTTACCTATTGCTGATTCTTTTCCCTTGACCTAAATTAGCGTTTGAATCACCCAAAACCAATATAAATTGAGTTTCATGTTTTATTCATAGATATCTTTAGATATTCATAAAAAGTTTTTATTGCTTCCTCTTTATGGGATGTTGTTGATGCATACGTTTGAATGATCTTCAGTTTATACATTTTATATAGGTTGATAATTAAGCCTGCAATTTTATCAATAGTACTAAAGAATCCTTCTGTCACCAGCAAGATTTTTTATCAATAGGAAACCAATTCCATTTTCCTGTTCTCTGAAGTAAATTATATGGGCCTCCTTTTGCTCTACATAGGATTCCCCAGCTCTTCTAATTTCACTGAATTCTTTTATATCTCAATTTCTTTCTTTTAGTTGTTCTAATTTGGAATTGGGGGCGGAAATAGGGTTATATCATTCATGTCTGGGACTTGGCTAGTTTTCGTCTCCACGTTGGTGTGTGTGAGTATGTTTGTACGTATTCGTCTGTGCATGTACCTTTAAATATTTTCATTATACCCAGAACATTTTAAATAACATTTAGTCTTCCTTGGCTGAGTGTTGGAATATTAGTACATAATTCAATTATATATTTACTTGAAGCATTGTTGAAAATAATTTTGTAATATATATTTGTAGCATATTTTCCTCTTTATTATTATTCTATTATTATTTATTTCTTTTATATATGTGCGTGA
>NC_090740.1:72750024-72752524 GCF_036898095.1 Palaemon carinicauda | reverse complement strand
TAATATTTTGCTTATGGATATCTAATCATAAAACGAGATTCTGTCCTGAATAATATGAATATATAATTGATGACAGAATGTACTTCTTTGAGTAGATATTCATAACCAAAATATAATTTTGAAAATATATCATATATACATATATATGTAAATATACAACAAACAACACGTACAGCCGTTGCTACTCCACTGCAGGACAAAAGACCTAGAGATGTCAATTCATGTCACGCGTTTGCCCAGTTTTCCTCCCAACGCTATCTATTTCTGACTGGTGATGGTGGGACATTTTCACCTGATCGCTAACAGCAAACCAGCTTAGTATGGCGATACGCAAATCCTTCCACGACGTTATGGTATCCTCACTCTGAAAGTGTATATATATATATATATATATATATATATATATATATATATATATATATATATATATATATGTGTGTGTGTGTGTGTGTGTGTGTGAGTGTGTGTGTGTGTGTGTGTTTATGTGTTGGTTCATTCATAAATTTCAACGTGGATTCTTGCTATACATAGTCTTAAACCTCTATCCCAAATTGAAACTATGAACACACATGAGTAAATTAACATAGCAATAACAAACCTTAAATAATCACAAGATACATGGAAACTACATATCATAAACTCAAATCTTTGAATGAGAAGAACTTCAAAAGGTAACAGGCTGGAGTCAGTGAGTAACATCTAACAATGCTGATATAAAAGAAGAAAAAATAGTAAACCTATGAACTCTTTACGTGTGGATTTCTTATCGATTTTGCAAAGGCGACTGACCTGTCTCTGGAGTGGTATTTCTTTGTACACTTTTTTTCAACGTCAAAATTCTTGAAAGGGAAAATGTGCACTGGAATAAAGTTGCAGACGAGGTCGATGTCCAAGATGATGATGTCATTCGTAAATATGTATTCCAAAACTTAAATGTTTATTTTCCAAATTTTTCAAAGGAATTTTTATACGATTTGGGAGGTAACAAAATGCTACATGAAGCGCATTAAGCATACATCATCAAGTCAAATACACACACACATACACACATATGCACACACACCCACACACAAACTCAAACACACACACACACGTGCATATATATATATATATATATATATATATTTATATACATATATATGGAGATATATATGTGTTATATATATATATATATATATGTATATATATATATATATATATATATATATATATATATATATATATATATATATATATATATATATATATATATATATATATATATATATATATACATATTATGGATATATATTTGTGTATATATATATATATATATATATATATATATATATATATATATATATATACATATTATGGAGATATATTTGTGTTATATATATTATATATATATATATATATATATATATATATATATATATATATATATATATATATATATACATATATATATATATATATATTTGTATATATGTGTGTGTTTGCGTATATACAGTATATATATATATATATACATATATATATTTATATATATATATATATATATATATATATATATATATATATATATAAAATTTTCGTTGTTTTTTTTTCATTGTATTCTTAATTCAAGTTAGTATATGTAAATTTACATTATTTTTAAGAAATAACTTTCCATTTACGTATTTTTGTTACAAAGTCTTAAATAACCTGTTTGAGAGCGTTATTTGATCATACACAATATGAACAAGGGCTTAGGTAATGTTCTTTTATATTCTACGAAGTATTGAGTCATGTTTGAGCAAGAATGTTCAGTACCATGTGCTTTGGAAACTTCGCGAAGGACCTAGTGATAGGATGTTATGTTTTTCTTATTTCGGGGACAAAGGGTGAGTGGAGCTAGGAGGGAGAGTCGTCTCGCGGGTGCATTGGTATGCATCTGAGAGTTGCCTGAAACCCCTGATTCGCTTCTTGACATTTTTATCTAGTTGGAAACTCTGACGCCCTTAGGCCAAGACCCCACACGCTTCGCAAATCTTTGGGAAGTTTCTGGAAGCAGTTAAGTTTTATATAAAAATGTGACACCAGGTTTATATAGATAGACAGGGAAATACAGCCTTAAGATCGTCTCTCACCTCTCTCCCTCTCGCACGCAATTCAGAGTATTGTTTTAAAAGTGTTCAGTGTCTATAATATGTCCTCTCCTAAGTGACTCAAGCAAACTGTGTGTTGAAAAGATACGTAAGACAAAACGGTGATTTTTAATTCATTTTATTAGGGTGAGTGTTAGCATTGTGTAAAGTTCTTATAAATGGCCCCGTAATAACTAGAAAAGATTTAGTATCGTGATCTGGTTATCTATTTTCTTTAAGGATCAAACTTGAATATTGTATTATTCAGATTTAATTTCAAGCTTTTTTATAATTTTCATTGCAGCATTTCTTTTGTCTTAGTCTAAGGTATATTCTGATTTAACATCTAAAGTCAAGTGTTTATATAATTTTCAGATCATAACATTTTGTCT
>NC_090740.1:72732524-72745024 GCF_036898095.1 Palaemon carinicauda | reverse complement strand
AGGAACATAAATGGTGGGCTACCTTGAAATCTTCACACTTTGGCGTTCATGCAATAATTCCTTCTTTACTTGAAGTATATTGCTCAATCATTCACTGTCCAATAGAAAAGGCAACCCTTTTGGCTGGTGTGATTGGCAGTAAGCAGACTAATGACAAACTGGATCTTGTTCATTTCTGTTTTCGTGAGGCTAAATTAACTAGTTTAGCTTTTTGATCTCGTGAAATAAAAGCTCTCTTGATGGACCTTGATGCTTATAGAACCAATGGTATTTTTTTTTTCTTTTTTTATAAAGATTACAGATTTCTTCGTTCCAAAGTTATTTGTTATTTTGCGCAAATTAGGAAGAAGAGTTTTAGCCCTTGTAGAATTGGTAATATATCTCTACTCTGTAGATATGTTTGTGGTAGCTGAAATCCAGCTGATTACCACCTAATTTCCATAACTCCCATATTGTATAAAGTTTTTTACCTATGTCTAAATAGGTTTACAATTTGGCTTTTGTAAAGGCCTTAGAGCATGTGATGCCCTTCTTACAATCTCCAATGTTGTACGGAAATCCCTTGACTGTGGTCAGGAAGCTTGTATGACTGGCCTTGATTCCAGTGCTGCCTTTGACCCTGTTAATCATGAAGCCATTGCTCTCAAACTAAAACAGCTTGGAGTGGACGGTCTTTTCTTGGCATCATTATAGAATTTTTATGAAATAAATCGCAATGACTTGTTGTTGATTGGCACCAAAGTGAGTATAGGAATGGGATATCTGGTATTTCTCGGTGTAGTGTCCTTGGCCCATTACTTTTCTTACTATACACACATGAAGTGTGGCTGGGCCTAGAAAACAAGATCGTTGCATATGCCGATGATGCTCTTTCCATCAATTCCATCTGCTGAAAGGAGATCTGGGATGCTAAATCCCTTAATAAAGGTCTGGCTAAAATTAGGGCAAGATGCAAATTATGGGGCATGAAATTGAATCCTAACTCAAAGTATGAGTGTGAGTAGGTCAAGGACAGTTGCTCCTCATCATCTGGATGTTAGCATTGATAGTGTTTCTTTAACTCTGTATGACTCTTTTAAAACTTTAGGTGTAATTCTTGACAAGAAATTTACTTTTGAGAAACACATTAGACCTGTGTCTTCTTCAATAATACAAAAATTGGCTTATTGAGAATATCTTGAAAGATTTTCAATGATCAATCTATTCTAAAGAAGATACTTAATTATTCCATTCTACTTGGTTTCGAGTATTGTCCTCCTGTCTGGTCTTCAGCTGATGACTCTTATCTTGATTTGTTGAAAAGGAACTTACAGTCTATTAATTCCTCGATCTTGGTATTAATCTCTGGCACCACCGTTCAATTAGTTCATTATGCATGTTGCATGAGATTTGTCACAATTCTGACCATCCTTTATATTCAGATCTTTCCGGACAGTACCATCCTGTTGTTAATACTAGGTATGCAGTTTATTATAATAGTTAGACCTTTTCCATTAAGTTCATTACTATACAGTGTTCGTGAAGTTATTCTTCAGGTGAAGAAGGAGCGTCCTAATCAGATAGCTGAATTGGTAGAACTTCCAAAGTTCGCACCTCTAGCAAATGTTTTTATGTTTGAAAAGTCTGTAACAAGTCTCATTTTATAGATTATATAGTATGTAAGATTTCTTTGAATGTTTTTTTACTGTTCTTAAAATATTGTATTTTAATTGTAAATTATTTTTCATATATTTTATTTATTTCCTCATTTCCTTTCCTCACTGCGCTATTTTTCCCTGTTGGAGACCTTAAGATTATAGCATCCTGCTTTTCCAACTAGAGTTGTAGCTCATCTAGTAATAATAATAATAATAATAATAATAATAATAATAATAATAATAATAATAATAATAATAATAATAATAATAATAAGCAGAAAAAAACGATTAAATCTTTGGAAATACAAGAGAACGATAAAATCTTCAGAAACTGAGAGGAACGATTAGATTTTCAATAATGTAAAAGACGATTAGATCTTTAGAGATAAGAAAGAAAGATTAGATCTTCAGTAAAAACAAAAAAGGAAAGGATCTTCAGTGAGGAAAAAGAACAATTAGATCTTCAAAAGCGAAAAACAAAGAGTAGGTCTTCATAAATAGAAAAGAACCATTAGATAATCAAATATGGAAATTAGTAATTAGATCTTCAAAAACAGAAAAGAACGATTATATCCTCAGAAATGGAAAAGAACGATTAGATCTTCAGAAACGTAAAAGATCTATTAAATCTTCATGGGTTGAAAAAACGGTAAGTTCTTCAGTATCAGAAAACATCTTCAGAAATGGAAAAGAACGATTAGATCTTCATAAACTGAAATAAAAAGAACTTTAGATACATAAGAGAACGATTAACTCTTCATAAACGAAATAAAACGACTAGATCCTTTGAAACGGGGAAAAAACATTAGATCTTCCTAAACAGAAAAGAACAAGGAGATTTAAAGAAACGGAAAAAAACAGAAGTTCAAAAGCTGAAGAGAACGATTACCTCTTCAGAAACGAAACAGAAATATTAGATCATCTGAAACGGAAAAGAAAGATTTGATCATTATAAACGGAAAAGAACAATTAGATCTTCTTAAACAGAGAAGAACAAGAAGATCTAAAGAAATGGAAAAAATAACAGAAGTTCAAAAGCAGTAGAGAACGATTACCTCTTCAGAAACGGAAAAAAAGCGATTAGATCTTCTGAAACGGAGAAGAACGATTTGATCTTCAGACATGGAAGAAATTGATTATATTTTCAGAAATAGGAAAGAACAACAACAACTTCAAAATTACAGGAGAACCGAAAAATTTGATCTTCAGAAATGGAAAAGAACGATTAGACCTTTAGAAACAGAAAAGAATGATAAGATCTACAGGAACAAAAATGAACGGTTATATCTTAATAAGTGGAAAAAACGATAAGATATTCAGAAACGAAAAAAAAAAAAAACATAAGATAATCAAAAACAAAAAAGAGCGATACGATCTCCAGAATCGTAAAAGAACGATTAGATCTTCAAAAACGAAAAAGAACGATAAGATCTTCATAAACGGACAAGAACAATTAGATCTTCAGGAACAGAAAAGAGCAATAAGATCTTCATAAAAGGAAAAGAATTATCCTATCTTTGATAACAGAAAAACACCATAAGCGATTCAGTAACGGAAAAGAAGAATAATATCATCAGCAAGGGAAAAGAATGATTAGATCTTCAGATACGGAAAAGATCGATTAGATCTTCATAAGAAGAAAAAAAAATGATAAGATCTTCAGAAACAGAAAAGAACGATTATGTATTCAGGAACTATAAAAGAGAGATTAGATCTTCAAAAATGGAAAAGAAGATAAGATCTTCAGAAACGGAAAAAAACGATTAGATATTCATAGACAGAAAAGAATGATAAGATATTCAGAAACCAAAAACAACAAAAGCGATTAGATATTCAGAAAAAAACCGCATAAGATCTTCAGAAACGGAAAAGAACGATTAGATATTCATAGACAGAGAAGAATGATAAGATATTCAGAAAAAATAGCAAAAAGCAAAAAACCATAAGATCTTCAGAAACGGAAAAGAACGATTAGATATTCATAGACAGAAAAGAATGATAAGATATTCAGATACCAAAAAAAACAAACAATAACGATAAGGTATTCAGAAAAAAATAACAATAAAAAACCATAAGATCTTCAGAAACGGAAAAGAACGATTAGATATTCATGGACAGAAAAGAATGATAAGATATTTAGAGACCAAAAAAAAATTCAATAATGATAAGATATTCAGAAAAAATAACAATAAAAAAACCATAAGATATTCAGAAACGGAAAAGAACGATTGGATATTCATAGACAGAAAAGAATGATAATATATTCAGAAAAAAAAAAAAAAAAAAAAACAAGATCTTCAGAAACGGAAAAGAACAATAAGACATTCATAGATAGAAAAGAATGATAAGATATTCAAAAACCAAAAAAAGAAGAAAAAAACCATAAGATATTCAGAAAAAATAACAAAAAAAAAACCATAAGATCTTCAGAAACAGAAAAGAACGATTAGATATTCATAGACAGAAAAGAATGATAAGATATTCAGAAACTAAAAAAAAAAAAAAAAAAAAAACGATAAGATATTCAGAAACGGAAAAGAACATTAAGATCATCCATAATGGAAGAGAATGATAAGCTATTTAGTAACAGAAAAGAATGATAAGAGCTCCATAAACGGAAAAGAATGATGAGATCCTCATAAACTGAAAATAACAATTAGATCTTCGGAAACAGAATAGAACGAAGAGATTCTCATAAACGGAAAAATCTATTAGATCTTCAGAAATGATAAAGAACGATCAGGTCTTCCAAATCGAAAAAGAACTATCACATCTTTAGAAACGGAAAAGACCTATTAGATTTCCAAAAACGGAAAATGCCCATTTGATCTTCAGAAACTGAAAAAATAACGATTATATCTTCAGAAACGAAAAAAAAAAAAAAAAAAAAAACGATGAGATTCTCATAAACGGAAAATAACGATCAAATCTTTAGAAACGAAAAAGAACATTAGATATTTAGAATAAGAAAAAGAAAAAGTTAGATTTTCATAAACGGAAAAATCATTATTAGATTTTTAGGAATACATAAGAACGAATAGATCTTCATAAATGGAAAGGATTGATTTGATCCTCAAAAACAGGAAAGAACGATAAGGTCTTCAGGAAAAATAAAAGAACAATTGAATACCCAGAGACGTAAAAGAATGATAAGATTTTCAGCCATGGAAAAGAGCGTATGATCTTTAGAAAAGGATAGATCTACAATATACTACATAAAGTTTGCTATTTTTAACTCGTTTGACATCGTAGGACATTAATAAGGACATGTCTAGATCGTCAATAAAAGAAAGTATACTTTAATAAGTATAGGTTAGTGTAAATCTTTCTGAATAAAACTAAAATAATATGAAAAATAAATAAACAAATAAAAGTAAACTCGGATTTTTTTTTCTCTCAAAAAAGAGATCCAGATGGACTTGACATTTGACCCTTTCGTTTCCTTCCCTATATATTTGGTCAACAGCTTTAAATGATTCTCTGTACGTCATTTCATAGTACAGTCATTCAGTATTTTTAGTTATATGCCAGAAAAATAGTTCATGTGAATTGAGAAATTCTTGGTAATGATAATATTCAACTATATACTTTTATGTTTTGTAAATTAGTTGGGAAACTGTTTTTTAACGTTTGTTGTAATATATGAAAATAAATGAAATACAAAAGAGATATGGATATTAGAGAAGGTGAACATTTAAAAAAAAAAATATGAAAATAACTGAAACAGGGTTTAAAAGAAAGGAAGGTTTTACTAGGGAAATAAAGCCGCTTCAGGCAGTATTGCTATGCTAGGAGGGAAAACAAACGATAAATAAAATAAGACAAAAATAGAACAAGAGCCCTAAAGCCTGCTTCTGCATTGCTGCAAAGAGGCCAGTATGGAAGGGATAAAACATTCTCGGAAATCATAAAAACAGAAATCAAATGAAAAAAGGCGGCAAAGAAGAACATGGAATAAAAAATAAAGACTTCTGTGTAAAGTTGTAAAAAAATGTAAGCTAGAAGAAAGGAACAGATTATACCTATCAGCTAGTGTAAATATTACGGAATTCAAATATAAAGTAAAACATACAGTAATTATACGAGTTAATATTAGGATAGGAATAAGAAAAATAGCAACTTCATCTGAACAAAATTAAAGATTGGAGGGATAATAATAAACAATTATGATTCATACAATTCACTATAGCAATATGTTGCCAAATCATCATTGTGGCTGAACAGCACTTCACATAACACCCACTAATGTTTAACTTACCAAACTATTTCCTACCTTGGTGACCTGTCTAACTTCCCTCAGTGTTCCTTCATCCACGTTCCCTGACAGATAAAAAAAAAGAAAAAAAAAAAAAAACATAGATGCCTGAGGTTTTTGCTTGTCTTTGGCTAAGCTTGCTTGAAGTTTTCTTTGATGGAACCCATATAAACTTATGATTTCAGGAACTTACTTTTGGAATAATGGTGGTAGAAACGTGAACTTGTTACTGGATAAATCAAGGCATTTGAATTTGGATGCATTATAGATTACGAACAAATATCAAATGTGGAACTGACATCGTTTGGATAACTTATTATGAGACCAAGTCATAACAGCATGTTAAAATCGGTAGTAAAAGAGATTCGTTTTGCCTAAGAAATATTGAAAAATTTAAAAGTTGCTCATGAATGCAAGAAACTAAGGGTCAAGACAATGCCCTAGATACTGACTATAACCCCCTCTCCATTAAGCTAGGACCAGGGAGGGCTAGGGAATAGCTTCTAGTAACTCAAAAGGTAGGCCTATGGGCCCCCACAAACCCCCTTTCTCTTGCAGTCAAGTATAATGGAATTAAAAGCATAATAGGAGCTATCGAGTTAAGCTGGTCTTGAACCTCCGTCCAATAGATAGCCAGATAAGGACATTTCCAATAGACTACCACAAGCAGAAGTTAAAGCGTCCAAAATTCATATTCATTGTAATAATAACAGAACTCCCTTTAGAGGAAGATAGAGTCTCAGTGTCTCTAATCTTACTTTCATCCATTATCCATCAATCATATCTCCTCCTTCAAGCGAGGATGAATCTCCTCTCCAAAATAGAATTCGGTTATTGATCATCCTTGTCCGGATATAATCCCCAGGAGCTCTCTAAACTTAGGCCTACAGAATCTCTCTCGAGTAATGAACTTAGAAATATGATACATTTTTGAATGAATGGTTCGATAGAAGTCATATATACTCATATATATCTAGTATAAATCACCAAGAAAAAAAAATTGTCGCTCATTGTAATATCATTTGTTGAATTGTACTCAAATGTTATTTATCTATGAAGATATTCCTATTTATCGATTGCTTTTTATTATTATTATTATTATTATTATTATTATTATTATTATTATTATTAATTATTATTATTATTATTATTATTATTAGAAAATCTTAACAACTTTGGATGGCATTAGTAAAATATCATGCAACATAATCCATGTAATATAACCTTTATTTGTCTAAGGGAATAATAGTTGGGCATTTTTAAAAAATGCTCAGAGCTGGCATGAATACGGATTGGTTAAAAACTTAAAAACAGATTAATACATCGATGGATCTCCTAGAGGGAACAAGTAACGACATGAAACTGATCAATGAGCAGTTTCATGGGCAGCTAGATATATATTGCATGATAAAGGTGAAACATTTAGGGCCGGTCAGAAGCTATTGTCATTGAGTTGTTCCAACTTGGGGCTCTGATCCCGAGGTCGATAAGAGAACAAAGACATTAAGGTATTAAAATATATGGCTTATTTGATTATGAAAAACACGTCTAAATGTGCAAAATTTATCATTAATCGAATGCCAAGTACAACCATACCAATTAGCTACAATGTTGAAGATGGTGTGATGGGCCTTAGGGAAGGTTGTGACTCAAAGGCAGGAAGCAATCAACTGAGTAACTTTATTAAAGAACACTCTCCTTTATATACAAAACCTCAAGGCAACAAGAATTTTCATGTTCAAGAAACAGACAATGTTACAGAGGAAAAACGCAGACATGTTTATTCTGGTTCTTTTTAGTGCGAGGGAAGAGCGCAGATACAAGCAGAATATATACAAAATGATTTATGTACGATCGTGTGACACACGGTTGGTACATGGCCCCCCCCCCCCTAAAAATGACATACTGTACATGTTAAATAGGGTGCCCTGATCTAGAGAGGCGAACTGTAGGCGGGTCATCTGACAGAAGATAAGCAGGTTTTAGACGATCAATGGAGACCCAGTCTTCTTTGCCACGAATGTTTAGTAGGAATGCTTTCGGACTGCGTCGGATCACAAGGAAAGGGCCCGTGTAAGGGGGCGTTAGCGGTGGCTTGCTAGTGTCGTTGCGCAGGAAGACGTGCGTTGCAGAGTGCAAGTCTGTTGGTATGTGATGCTTCGCTGGGGGCTTGTAAGTCTGGCGGCACGGAGTAAATTTTCCCACGTCGTGACGTATGCGCTGGAGATCGCCGGAGGAGGTTGTAGAAGGAAAAAATTCGGCAGGGACGACCAACGGGTCGCCATACACCATTTCAGCTGCCGAGAAGTCGAGGACGTCTTTAGGAGTGGTCCTTAGTCCCAAGAGGACCCAGGGAAGCTGAGTAAACCATTTTCAATCCTTGCAGCGGGACATCAAAGCTGCTTTGAGGGTGCAATGAAAACGTTGAACCATTCCATTGGCAGCGGGGTTGTAGGCCGTTGTCTGATGTAGGGTGATGCCCAGGAGATTCGCTAATGATGTCCACAATTGAGAGGTGAAAGTGGTTCCCCTGTCAGAAGTAATATGCTCCTATTTATCAATAGGAAACCAATTCCATTTTCCTGTTCTCTGAAGTAAATTATATGGGCCTCCTTTTGCTCTACATAGGATTCCCCAGCTCTTCTAATTTCACTGAATTCTTTTATATCTCAATTTCTTTCTTTTAGTTGTTCTAATTTGGAATTGGGGGCGGAAATAGGGTTATATCATTCATGTCTGGGACTTGGCTAGTTTTCGTCTCCACGTTGGTGTGTGTGAGTATGTTTGTACGTATTCGTCTGTGCATGTACCTTTAAATATTTTCATTATACCCAGAACATTTTAAATAACATTTAGTCTTCCTTGGCTGAGTGTTGGAATATTAGTACATAATTCAATTATATATTTACTTGAAGCATTGTTGAAAATAATTTTGTAATATATATTTGTAGCATATTTTCCTCTTTATTATTATTCTATTATTATTTATTTCTTTTATATATGTGCGTGAATCCTACAATGATTACATCTGATATTTTTTCTAGGTCCAATTGTATCATCTAAAGCTACCGTTTACTTCAGTGGTATGTTTTTCATTTCATGATGTTATTTCAAAAGGAAGGAAGAAGCAATAAGAAAGTAGTAGATTTCCCAGGGGAAATTTCCTGAGGCCTTTGCTTCAGTAATCACTTATTAGAAGGAATTAAAAGTTAACCTTTTTCTGTTGATTGGGTGTTATGATGTTTAGTATGATTGAAGTTGAAATGATAAAAAATTTCAAGAGGAAGCATTTTCTCAATATGTTGGATAGGAGATTTGAG
Source organism: Palaemon carinicauda (assembly GCF_036898095.1). Lineage (NCBI taxonomy): Eukaryota > Metazoa > Arthropoda > Malacostraca > Decapoda > Palaemonidae > Palaemon > Palaemon carinicauda. Next base: position 72,735,812 of record NC_090740.1, on the reverse strand, counting down.
GAGAGTTGAAATGGTAAAAAGTTTGGATAGACAGGTAATATAAAAGAAGAAAAAAGTGATCATGCGTTATCATGCGTGAAGGGGTCCTTTGACTGGCCAGACAGTACCACATTGGATCTTTATCTCTGGTTACGGTTCATTTTCCCATTGCCTACACATACACCGAATAGTCTGGCATATTCTTTACAGATTCTCCCCTCTCATCATACACCTGACAATAATGAGATTACCAGACAATTTTTCTTCACCCAAGTGGTTAACTATGCACTGTAATTGTTCAGTGGCTACTTTCCTCTTGGTAAGGGTAGAAGAGAATCTTTAGCTATGGAAAGCAGCTTTTCTAGGAGGACACTCCAAAATCAATTCAGTGTTCTCTAGTCTTGGGTAGTGCCATAGCCCCTCTACCATGGTCTTCCACTGTCTTGGGTTAGAGTTGTCATGCTTAAGGGTGCACTCGGGCACGCTATTCTGTCTAATTTCTCTCTTTCTTGCTTTGTTAAAGTTTTTATAGTTTATACTGTAAAGGAAATATTTATTTCAGTGTTGTTGCTGTTCTAAACATATTTAATTTTTCCTTTTTTCCTTCCCTCACTGAGTTATTTTCCCTGTTGGGGCCCCTGGGCTTATAGCATCCTGTTTTTCCAACTAGGGTTGTGGCTTAGCAAGTGATAATAATAATAATAATAATAATAATAATAATAATAATAATAATAATAATAATAATAATAATAATAATAATAAAGGATAGAAGAGCATTTTAAGATGGATCGGACTCATAGAGAGAATAGACGACCATTGGTAAAATGAAAAAGTAAATAACTTGCCAGTTTCAGGAGGATTGGCTCAAGAGTGCGTGCAAGAGGATAGGGATTAACATTGTTTGTTTGGGTCTTACGAGAAACTAATGAGCCTCTTGCCTGTATGTATGGAGTGGATAATACAAAAGTATTGTTATACATGTTAGCTATCTTTCAACAAATTTTATTTCACTGTAACCATGACCACTGTTTTGTTTTCCTTTTCCATAAAAATGTTACCTTTTATCGAGAAAAACTAAATATTCATAATCTTTATGATTTAGAAATTTCTTTTATATGCGGTAGTTATATATTCCCTTTGAATATTTCATTATTATTATTATTATTATTATTATTATTATTATTATTATTATTACTTGCTAAGCTGCAACCCTAGTTTGAAAAGCATGATGTCATAAGCCCAGAGGCTCCAGCAGGGAAAATAGCTCAGTGAGGAAAGGAAGCAAGTAAAAATAAAATATTTTAAGAAGAGCAACAACGTAAAAATAAATATCCCCTATATAAACTATAAAAACTTTATCAAAACAAGAGGAAGAGAAGTAAGATAGAGTTGTGTGCCCGAGTGTACCCTCAAGCGAGAAAACTCTAACCCAAGACAGTGGAAGACCATGGTACAGAGGCCATGGCACTACCCAACATAAGAAAACAAATTTTTTATTTTGGAGTGTCCTTCTCCTCGAAGAGTAGCTTACCATAGCTAAAGAGTCTCTTCTACCCTTACAAAGAGGAAAGTAGCCACTGAACGATAACAGTGCAGTAAGGAAAATTGTTAGTAATCTCAGTGTTGTCAGGTGTATGAGGGCAGAGGAAAATATTTAAAGAATAGGCCAGACTACTCGGTGTGTGTGCGTGTGTGTGTGTCTGTGTAAGCAAAGGAAAAATTAACAGTAACCAGAGAGAAGGACCTATTGTACTACTGTCAGGCCAGACAAAAGACCCCATAAATCTCTAGTGGTAGTATCCCAACGGGTGGCTGGTGCCCTGGCCAACCTACTTATATTCCATATAAGTTCCACTTCAGTCGCTTTATAAGACCAGGAGAATACTCTTCAATAACGATTCTTTTTCCAAGTAAAAAAATTATATCCTCAATTATATTTAGGGTTTAAGCAGCATATTTCTCTACAAGTTCCTATTTGTTAAATAAAACATTTCCATTTACGGCCCTAAAGTCTCTTGGTTATTGCCCTTTTATTATTTTCGAGTATAGTAAAAAATTCTATCCTGAACTAATCATCACATATCCTTTAGAATCCATAAGAATCAATTAAGTTATAATTACATTTCTGATTCGGTAGATGGAAGTAAAACTAAAATAATTTATGATTACAAACGTTGAAAGTACTCATGAGCTATATATATATATATATATATATATATATATATATATATATATATATATATATATATGTATGTATATATACACATATATATACATATATATATACATATATATATATATATATATATATATATATATATATATGTGTGTGTATATATATAGATATGCATATATATATATATATATATATATATATATATATATATATACATATATATATACATATATATATATGCATATTTATATATATACACACACACATATATATATATATATATATATATATATATATATATATATATATATATATCAAAGAATTGTAGACCCTTTTCTATCATTTAAATTCATTATCATTTAAAAGGAAATTCCAATTAAGTTAAATTTAGAATACCAGAAACCATGTGCGTGCGTGTGCAGATTTCCCGGACCTGGCATCCGAATTTTATACCTTAAGCGCATGTTAAATCAGGGGATGAATCATCAGAATAATCTAATGCAAGATTCGTTTCGTCAAAAACTTTTTGCGTTGCTTTTAACCAGTTTATTCAGGTTCGCCACTTGCATTTACTGTCAAAGTAGCCGAAAAGGTTATCAAATTATATCAATTAGAAAATTGGCTAAGAGAAATCTAGTGTTTGTACATACATATATACATACATACATATATGCATATGTATATTTATTTACCTATCTATCTATCTATCTATCTATATATATATATATATATATATATATATATATATATATATATATGTGTGTGTGTGTGTGTATGTGTGTGTGTGTGTGTGTGTGTGAGAGTGCGCGCGTGTGTATTTCTAACTAGGCTACAACATGGTTGAGAAACCAGGATGCTGTAGCCCCAAGGACTCCATTAGGGAAAAATAGCCCAGTGAGGAATGGAACAAAGGAATAAATACACTAAAAAAAATTAATGATAGAATAGAATAGAATATTTTCAAAGCAGTGATAACATTGAAATAGCATTGGTATGGTCAATGTCATACAAGTTTTCCGGACCAGGGTTCGAAACCCGGCCGGTCAGATACTATAGTCTTTGAGTGATTTCGCCTGGGGGTCTGGTCCCAAGGTCGTTAAGAGAATCCAGACTTTAATATATTGATATATATG
>NC_090740.1:72705024-72725024 GCF_036898095.1 Palaemon carinicauda | reverse complement strand
TTTGTTCCGAATCGGATAAGAACGATTAGGTCTAAAGAAACGGAAAAGAACGATTAGATCACCAGAAATAAAAAGAAAAAAACATTAGATCTTCAGAAAAGGAAAAGAACTATTAGATTTTCAGATATAGAAATGAAACATAAGGCCCTGAATATTAGAAAAGAACGATTGCATCTTAAGAAACGGTAAAGAACGATGAGAACTTTAAAAATGGAAAAGAACATTAAGATCTTAAAAAAAAAAGAAATAAACGATCAGATATTTTATAAACGGAAAAGAGCGATTAGATCTTCAGAAAAAGAAACATGATAAGGTCTTCTGAAATGGAGAAGAACGATTACATCATCAAAAAAAGAAAAAGAACGATTAGATCTTCAGAAACAGAAAAGAAAGATTAGATCTTAAAGAACGGAAACGAACTGTTAGATCTTCAGAAATGGAAAAGAATGGTTATACCTATAGGAACGGAAAATAACGATAACATCTTCAGAAACAAAAAAGAACGAATAGAACTTCAGAAACAGAAAAGAAAGATTACATCATCAAAAGCAGTGAAGAACATTTACATTCACAGGAATAAAAAAGGACGGAAAATCTTCAGAGAAGGAAAAGAACTATTAGATCTTCAGTAATAAAAAAGAACGATTAGAAATTTCTGAAATGGGCAATAACGATATCATCAGAAAAGGAAAATATCGAATAGATCTTCAGAAACGGAAAAGAACGATTAGAGCTTAACAAATGGAAACGAACAGTTAGATCTTCAGAAATGGAAAATAAAGATAACATCTTCAGAAACAGAAAAGAAAGTTAAATCATCAAAAACAGTGAAGAACAATTACATCTTCAGAAATAAAAAAGGACGGATAAATCTTCAGGAAAGTAAAAGAATGAATAGATCTTCAAAACCGTAAAAGAATAATTAGATCATTAGAAATGGAAAAGAACGATTAGATCTTCAGAAACAGAGAGGAGTGATTAGATCTTCATAAATGAAAAAAACGCCCAGAGCTTCAGAAACGGAAAACATGGTTAGATCTTCAGAAACGGAAGAGAATGATTAGATCCTCGGAAACAGAAAAGGGCAATTAGATATTCAGAAACGAAAAACAACAGTGAAATCTTCAGGAATGGAAAAGAACGAATAGATCTTCAGAAACTGGAAAGAGCAGTAAGATCTTCAGAAACTGGAAAGAGCAGTAAGATCTTCAGAGATGGAAAAGACTGTTTAAATCTTCAGTAACAGAAAAATACGATTAAATGATCAGAAACGGGAAAGGAAAATTAGATCTTCAGAAACGGAAATGAACTGTCAGATCTACAAAAGTGAAAAAGAACGATTATAGCTTCATAAACCGAAAAGAACGAATCGATCATTCAGGTACAACCCAGGAACATAAATGGTGGGCTACCTTGAAATCTTCACACTTTGGCGTTCATGCAATAATTCCTTCTTTACTTGAAGTATATTGCTCAATCATTCACTGTCCAATAGAAAAGGCAACCCTTTTGGCTGGTGTGATTGGCAGTAAGCAGACTAATGACAAACTGGATCTTGTTCATTTCTGTTTTCGTGAGGCTAAATTAACTAGTTTAGCTTTTTGATCTCGTGAAATAAAAGCTCTCTTGATGGACCTTGATGCTTATAGAACCAATGGTATTTTTTTTTTCTTTTTTTATAAAGATTACAGATTTCTTCGTTCCAAAGTTATTTGTTATTTTGCGCAAATTAGGAAGAAGAGTTTTAGCCCTTGTAGAATTGGTAATATATCTCTACTCTGTAGATATGTTTGTGGTAGCTGAAATCCAGCTGATTACCACCTAATTTCCATAACTCCCATATTGTATAAAGTTTTTTACCTATGTCTAAATAGGTTTACAATTTGGCTTTTGTAAAGGCCTTAGAGCATGTGATGCCCTTCTTACAATCTCCAATGTTGTACGGAAATCCCTTGACTGTGGTCAGGAAGCTTGTATGACTAGCCTTGATTCCAGTGCTGCCTTTGACCCTGTTAATCATGAAGCCATTGCTCTCAAACTAAAACAGCTTGGAGTGGACGGTCTTTTCTTGGCATCATTATAGAATTTTTATGAAATAAATCGCAATGACTTGTTGTTGATTGGCACCAAAGTGAGTATAGGAATGGGATATCTGGTATTTCTCGGTGTAGTGTCCTTGGCCCATTACTTTTCTTACTATACACACATGAAGTGTGGCTGGGCCTAGAAAACAAGATCGTTGCATATGCCGATGATGCTCTTTCCATCAATTCCATCTGCTGAAAGGAGATCTGGGATGCTAAATCCCTTAATAAAGGTCTGGCTAAAATTAGGGCAAGATGCAAATTATGGGGCATGAAATTGAATCCTAACTCAAAGTATGAGTGTGAGTAGGTCAAGGACAGTTGCTCCTCATCATCTGGATGTTAGCATTGATAGTGTTTCTTTAACTCTGTATGACTCTTTTAAAACTTTAGGTGTAATTCTTGACAAGAAATTTACTTTTGAGAAACACATTAGACCTGTGTCTTCTTCAATAATACAAAAATTGGCTTATTGAGAATATCTTGAAAGATTTTCAATGATCAATCTATTCTAAAGAAGATACTTAATTATTCCATTCTACTTGGTTTCGAGTATTGTCCTCCTGTCTGGTCTTCAGCTGATGACTCTTATCTTGATTTGTTGAAAAGGAACTTACAGTCTATTAATTCCTCGATCTCGGTATTAATCTCTGGCACCACCGTTCAATTAGTTCATTATGCATGTTGCATGAGATTTGTCACAATTCTGACCATCCTTTATATTCAGATCTTTCCGGACAGTACCATCCTGTTGTTAATACTAGGTATGCAGTTTATTATAATAGTTAGTGTCAGACATATGCTTATTTTTGAGTAAGTTTCATATGCAGAAGGTTTGTGTATGTTATTGATGTCTTTATTTGTGGGTTTTGTTAATTAATAGGAAATGGGGAGACAAATGCAGTTAGTAGTAATTGTAAAGATATAGAAAGAGTTGTGGAGAGACAGGAGAGTGAACGGGAGTTAGGTAGGATGTTTTCAACTAATTTCGCTGACTCCAGGGTTCTTTCCCGTAAACAACCCCCCCAAACGACAGGATCCGTTCTTGAATGTCGAACGGAACATAGACGAATGAGACGTGGAAGCCGGGAAAAAGTCACGTGATTAAGGATAGCTTGACACGCCCAGGACGACCATATATAAGCAACGAGAAGACGGCATCTCGCTCTCTTCCTAGTAGTCACTCTGTATAATAGGTCTAACGACCTACTTAACCTGCCGGGTCTCCTTGACGATCTACACGTGGCGGCTGCCTATACCAAATTGAGGGACGGCGATTACGTAGAATACTAAAGCAGCCGCGAAATTACAGGGGAACAATTACCCCTGAGAACGAAGGACGACGAACAAAGTTACTACGCCCGCACCTGAGTGTCTGTGAGTGCGTTTGGCGAGACGTCCCAGAGCGACCGAGAGGCGTGACGTCCCCGAGTGACCAAGGCGTGTCTAGAACTTCGCGCCAGCCTTCCCAACACCTGACGAAGGCTTATACTTCAGCGACGACAGTAGGCCTATAGATGACGTTTAGGCCTAACTAAACCAGGATTCACCAAATTCTCCAGCCAGTGTCAAGACGTCTGAGTTCATCACTAAGTGTTAATGTAGAAACCACGCTTTTGTTTTTGACTGCTTGTAAGTGCCTGTTCAAACCCCTTTTTATGTCTAGTAAAGAAAGAAACCAGCATTCGTATCCCTCACCCACGAAACTTTGCTTATGTAAACTCCTGAGAGAAATTCAATTAATATAAAACTAAAGGAAGAGGTAAGATACTAGACTAATTAAGAAGTTATTGCTAACTAAATCAAGGACATCTTCACAAATGGTGGCATCGTTAAGGGATACTGTGCCGTGTTGTATTAAGTTTGAACTAATACTGGCTTTATTTCAGGAAAGTGCTGAAACCCCCTTTTATGTGTCGAAGAAATACAAAACAATCTCAAGAAAAACAGAGGGAAACCAAAGGAGTCGTGAACCAATGGATATGTGAGTAGTTTGCATGTTTTCGTTCACTCTCTTGTTTTGTATAAATACTGTCTCTCTATAGAATAGGAAGTTAGGGCATTTGTCTCTCGTAAGAAAATTTTGGTGTTTTAATTTTTCCTTTTTTTGTGATATGAGTCTGGACAATATTTTCCAAAGACTTACACAATATCAATACGACTTGAGATTAACTGCAGACAGACGGTCGCGAAGTGCTAGTGTAGGAAGACGTCAAAATCTGACTAGAAACCGAAGTTCGAGTCCGGTAAGAGCAAATATTGCCGATATGAATTCCGCTGGGCTGATCACACAAACCACACGGTTTTGTGGAAATGTAAGTAGGGATAATCCCGACAAACAAAGGTTAGAGAAATACAGTGTAGATAAGTGGTTAGCGGACACAGAGAATAGGATCGCTAGTTTTAAAATAACTGACGATGTTGCAAAAATTAAACAGGCAATGATGTTAGTCAACGTAGACGTAGGGGATGCTCACCCTACATTAAACGGTAAGGCCTTTGAAAAAATTACCACTTTCAACGAGTTCAAGGAGGAATGCAGACTATTGTGGCGATCGGCCAAGGAGACCGATCGGTTGTCGAACTTGTATAGGCTTACCTCAACTAATAAATGTGAAGGTGAATCCAGGGCCAGTTGGCGTACCCAGGTTAGGGATCAGGTAAGAGCAGTTAGGGAAGACTTTTTGTCATTGCCCACAATCACGGTAGGAGACGGAACCAAGTTTAGTAAGGATAATAAGAACCTGGTAGATCTAGATGAAGTTCTAAATCTTGTGGCCTACAGTAAGATGTATGCGGCCTTGTTGGAAGACCTAAAGTTAGATCCTGCCCAGAAAACCACAAAAACACCGAACGAATGTCAAGAAATTATACAGAAAAACGAGACCGGTAGGAATAAACATTACCCTAAAGATTATCAAAATAACCAGCCCCCTGGCAAGTCAAATGAAGAAAGAAGAGGAAATTATAATGAAACATATAAATCTAGAGGGAATTATCATCATAAGGGAGCTAGACCAAAGAATAGGTATTGCCAGTATTGTCAAAGAGGAGGTCACACAGACCAAGAATGTTGGTACCAAGGTAAGAAACATAATAAACCCTCCGAAAATACTCCTCAGGTACAGGCAAGGGATAACTCAAACCCTACTAATTACTCCGAAGAAAAACAAGGTAATAGAAAGTGACTAGAAGAGCAGGATAGGAGTCCAGGAAATAGGGAAACCAAAGAATGGAAGGATGTTGCAGGTAGCGGAGGTACATCCACGTTGCCAGCAACATATTTATCCTTCCGACAGCAATCATTACCCAAGACAAATATCAAGATAGAAGGTAAAGAATGTCTTAGTTTGTTAGATTCAGGAAGTACTGTAAATCTCATAGGGCTCCATACCTTAACTGATTATTTGAATATACCTATTTCTGCAATTAGGAGTGAGGATACATTAATTCAGGGGATAACTGGCAATCAGCTTAACAATGTAGGAGCCATAGATTTAAACATTGAATTGCTAGAGAAGAAGTGTCAAGTGCCATTTTTGGTTTTGCAAGAAGTAGCATTTCCCGCTCGAGCTTTGATTTCTTTTGCAACAATGCAAGATTTTGGCATAGTTTTTGATTGTCAAGACAGAAGATTAGTTCTAAAGGGAAATAATCAGGAAGTCTGTTTCCAACTTGTTGATGACAAGTCCACTACAAATTTGGCCAATTTGCAGGGGACCGCTTCGATAGTTGAAACACACTCCGGTTCAGAAAGAGAAAGGGAAATCAAAGTAAAATCAGAAGAAAGGGAGAAAGAAGAGAATTTAGCAATTGCACCTAGAAAGGGAGAAATTACTTCTTGTAAAGGCAGCACACATACTAAGGATGAAAATGTCGACAGAGAATCTGAGAGAATAGATAAAAGGGAATTCCAAGAAGTTTTGCTGCTAGGCACATTGAATTCACAAGAATTAAGACACTTAAGAGAAACAGAATCTCAAAAAGGAGGAGATGAAGATTCATGTTTTTGTACTCAAGTACAAACTGGGGAAATAAGTCTGATCAGCACAGCAGATGCAAACAAAATAAGATTTAGGCTAGCTAGAGATGTAGTACTACTGCCCAATACTCTTACTAGAGTATATTTAATAACCCGCCTACACACAAATAATGATGTAATCTTGACCCCAGAAGGATTACCAGAATATGTCAGAATGGATAACTCATTAGTTCAGATGGAGGGATTAGCCTGTACTACTTATGTCATGAATTATTCTGATAAAAGACTCCATTTGTTAGCGGGTACAGAATTTTGTACAGGAATAGAAGTTACACACAAAATGATTCCGTTAGAGGAGGAAGCATTCTTTACCATAGGAAACATTGATGCAGGAATAGATAGGGAGATAGATAACACCGATTTTCCTGAGTACCGTAAAAGGTTAATAGAAACCTTAAATAAATATAGGCAGGGCATAGCAATTACAGGTGATAGGTTAGGTAGGACTGAGGTGTTAAGACATAAGATAATCCTAGATGATGGAGCTAAACCCTTTTTCATACCTAATTATAAATTACCTATCAGCCAACGTCCAATAGTAGATAAAATGATAGAAGAAATGAAAGAAGAAGGAGTGGTCATACCCTCTAAATCACCTTATAATTCTCCCATGTTGTTGATTCCAAAGAAAGATGGAAGTTACAGATTAGTGATTGATTATCGCAAGTTGAATGCGAACACAGTTCCTGATAGGATGCCCATGCCTGTAATAAACGATGTTTTGGCTCAGTTAGGAGGAGCAAAGATCTTCTCATCCTTAGATCTACTAAGTGGATATTGGCAAGTACCTTTAGACGAAGAATCAAAGCCATTAACTGCCTTCAGCACACATAAAGAACACTTAGAATTTCAGGTAATGCCATTTGGGTTAACATCAGCTCCATTGACTTTTGTAAGGTTAATGTTACAGATCTTAGGAGACATAGAGAATGTGTCAGTCTATTTAGATGATGTCATTACATTTAGCAAAGATATAGAGAGCCATTTCGGAACCATAGAAATCGTTTTAGAACGACTAAGACTGGCAGGATTAAAGATAAAGGTTAAGAAATGTCAGTTCTTGAGGAAATCATTAGAATATTTAGGACATGTGATCAGTGCTGATGGATTGCGCATGCAGGAAGGAAAAATAAAGGCGATTGTGGAATATCCTGCTCCACAAAATTTGAAAGGTGTAAGAAGATTTTTAGGGATGATAGGATACTATAGACCATTTGTCAAAAATTTTGCTACTATAGCTAAACCATTGACAGAATTAACTAAGAAGGATGTAGAGTTTGAATGGAAAGCAGAGCAAGAGGAGGCTTTTCAAAAGTTGAAGGAGAAATTAATCCAAGATCCTATCTTAGTGTATCCAGACTTTAGCAAGCAATTTTACTTAGCATGTGATGCTTCGAATACAGGAATAGGAGCGGTTTTGTTACAGAAGGCAAAAACCCGAATGAGGGTAGTATATTATGCAAGTAGAGTCCTGAATGCGGCCGAACGAAATTACAATACCACAGAAAAGGAATGTTTAGCCATTTATTGGGCACTGAGAAAGTTTCGGCACATTTTGTTAGGACACAAAGTAAATGTACTTACTGACCATAAACCCATCTGTGACCTATTTAAGAAAAGAGCTTTCACTAATAACTTAAAGTTTAATCGATGGTTTATTAGTGTGCTAGAGTTTGCTCCAGAATTTAGATACATTCCAGGTAAGTTTAATACTTTAGCAGATGGATTATCTAGAGCACAAGAGGATACTGAAAGAATTATCACAACTAACACTTTTTGTTTCAGCTGTCAGGTCGTAGACTTAGATTTGGAGAGAGTTAAAATAGAACAAGAGAAACAAGAAAGTATCAGGAAAATAATAGGAGATTTGCTACAAGATGAAACCTCTAGGTCAGATTTTGAATTAATAAATGGGATATTATATAAGAAGGCTAAGGATAGGAGTGCTTGCTCTAGACTATATGTGCCTGACACCCTGACTAAAGAAGTATTAACTCTAACCCATACCCACAAGTTGGCAGGACATCCAGGAATCAAAAAGACTCTGAGAACAATAAATAGAAATTATTTTTGGCCTAAGTGCAGCGAAGAAGCAAAGCAATTTGTAAATGAATGTCAAACTTGTAATAGGCATAAAGGTCATGTAAATGTCAGAGCTCCTTTAGAAAAATATCCTAGTAATTTAAACCCTTTTGAGGTAGTTCAGATGGATCATATAGGACCCTTTCCAAAAACTTTGAGAGGAAATAAATATATACTGGTATTCATTGATTATTTGACTCGGTATTTAGAAATTGTCCCAGTCAGAGATAGAACTGCAGTTTCTGTTGCAGAAGCTTTAAAGACCAGAATACTCACAAGACATTCGTGTCCGGAGGTACTTTTGTCGGACAATGCACCCGAATTCACCAGTGAGGTAATGAAAAAGCTTTGTGAATTTTTTGAGATAAAGAAATGCGAGATAACCCCTTATAAGCCGAGTTCAAATGGGACAGTGGAAAGGGCCAATAAGAAGATACTGGATGTACTGCGAACTATCATTAGTCCAACTACAGAAGATTGGGACCTAGCGCTAGAGGACGTTCAGTTTACTTTGAATAACACAGTAAATGAGACAGTAGGAGAAACCCCACACTTTTTGCTTTATGGTTATCAGAAAAGACTGCCAAACTCATTGTTAGATGACGCAAAACCTCCTAGGCACACATATGATTACCAGGACTATATAGCTTGGAAACTGCAAAGAACCTTTCAAATAATAAGACAAACCAGACAATCTTTAGAAAAGGGCCAACAGGTAAATAAGAAATACTATGACACAACTAGTTCCATGACTGACCTGAAGATAGGCTCACAAGTATATATAAAGGTACATGTAAAGGAAGGACCAAATGAAAAGGTATCTCCCAAATTTGAAGGTCCTTATAGAGTGTTAGAAAGGGAAAGGAATAATAAATTTAAGCTGATACATGAACAGAATTTAGATGTAAGGTATGCCCATTGGAATCATATGAAGGTTGTAAAAACTAATCCATGGTCCTCTCAACTTCTACAGGAAGTGGTGGAAAAACTTCCTTCTGATCCTACCCCTGGTGGTCGGTATCACTTGCGAAATAGACATTAAAAGTGGGGCCTTGATACAAAATCATGGAAAAGGTGAACTGTTAACAGATTTTGCTGTAGTAAAAATTAATGTCAATTCAATATTAGAAAGGGAAGAACATTTGAACCAGTTAGATAAAGAACTACGGAAGTGCATACTAACCCATAGTGATTCTGCCTTTGTAGAAGTATTAAGAAATTTACAGGGTAAAATTGAAGACATTGTCAGGCCTCAAAGAAACAAGAGATCTTTGTTACCTTTTGTAGGAAGTGCCTTTAGTGCTTTGTTTGGAGTGGCTACAGAAAACGATGTAAAAGGTTTGACTGATCGTGTAGAACTAATCGAGAAATGGGCTAATCAGAAGGGTAATCTTATAAGTACTCTAATAGAAAATAATAATAAGAATGTAGAGAACATAAAAAAGATGGTGGAATTTATTAATCAAGTTAACGTGAATGTTTCTGATAAAATAGGTGACCTAGAACAAGTGTTTAAGTTGATTCATGAAGTAGAAATCGAGATTGGTGATCACAAGGAATCTGTGAACGGACTAATAAATGCACAAAGGGGAATACTCAGCCCTGCTATCATTTCTCCAAAAACTTTGAAAGAAATTATCGATTGGTGTATGGTAAATAGCCATTCCAAGCCTTTGCTAGAAGATATATTTTGGTATTACGCAATGTCAACTGTGAAAGTAACAAAAGGGTATTTGTTGGTATTGATCCCCTTCAAGGGTATGAATTTGTTTGACCTATATACAATACATCCTTTCCCAGTTAAGATAGGAAATGCAACAATAATTTGGAACCATCCGAAGGTTCGTCTAGCATTGGATAAGAACAAGTTGTTGATGATTATTTTAGAAGAAGGTGATTTAGAACAGTGTGTGTTGATAAGTGAAAGTCAATCCATGTGCAATTTTGTGCAAATTAAACAACCTATGAGCAATTTTCCGTGTATCCAAGGTATTTTCTTTGAGAATTATGAGTTGATGAGAGAGTGTAAATTTGAAACCTTTGCTTTGCCATACAGGGCATTACATTTAGGTAATGAGATTTTTGTTTATGTACAAAGTACTAAAAATGCAGAAGTTACTTGTGATGGGAAGACTCAAACATTTCAGTTAGGAAACTTGAAGTCATTTGCAGATTCTTGCTCAGTAGTGATAAATGATTATCTCTATTATGTACCAAGTGTGTTTTTGCATTATGAGTTAAATCAATCTTCCATTGCAAAGAGTTACGAGAACAAGATTAATCATTTTCAGCTAGACAAATTAACAGTGGTAGAAAATGTGGCAATGCCACTTGATAATGATTATGTTCTGTTTTACAAGAAAGATGTTGCACCATTTCTGACTATGTGTAATGTGTTTTTGATTGTGCTTATTACTGTGGTAACATATAATGTGGTGAAGTATTTGGTTTTCAGAAAATTGGAAAGGATTAATGAGTTGCTACTAATTATTGCTGGGAAACCTAAAGAATAGGTTTGTTGTTTTGTTGTATGTGAGGATTCTATAAGAATCCTAGTAGCTGGCCGAGTGGTGTCAGACATATGCTTATTTTTGAGTAAGTTTCATATGCAGAAGGTTTGTGTATGTTATTGATGTCTTTATTTGTGGGTTTTGTTAATTAATAGGAAATGGGGAGACAAATGCAGTTAGTAGTAATTGTAAAGATATAGAAAGAGTTGTGGAGAGACAGGAGAGTGAACGGGAGTTAGGTAGGATGTTTTCAACTAATTTCGCTGACTCCAGGGTTCTTTCCCGTAAACAACCCCCCCAAACGACAGGATCCGTTCTTGAATGTCGAACGGAACATAGACGAATGAGACGTGGAAGCCGGGAAAAAGTCACGTGATTAAGGATAGCTTGACACGCCCAGGACGACCATATATAAGCAACGAGAAGACGGCATCTCGCTCTCTTCCTAGTAGTCACTCTGTATAATAGGTCTAACGACCTACTTAACCTGCCGGGTCTCCTTGACGATCTACACGTGGCGGCTGCCTATACCAAATTGAGGGACGGCGATTACGTAGAATACTAAAGCAGCCGCGAAATTACAGGGGAACAATTACCCCTGAGAACGAAGGACGACGAACAAAGTTACTACGCCCGCACCTGAGTGTCTGTGAGTGCGTTTGGCGAGACGTCCCAGAGCGACCGAGAGGCGTGACGTCCCCGAGTGACCAAGGCGTGTCTAGAACTTCGCGCCAGCCTTCCCAACACCTGACGAAGGCTTATACTTCAGCGACGACAGTAGGCCTATAGATGACGTTTAGGCCTAACTAAACCAGGATTCACCAAATTCTCCAGCCAGTGTCAAGACGTCTGAGTTCATCACTAAGTGTTAATGTAGAAACCACGCTTTTGTTTTTGACTGCTTGTAAGTGCCTGTTCAAACCCCTTTTTATGTCTAGTAAAGAAAGAAACCAGCATTCGTATCCCTCACCCACGAAACTTTGCTTATGTAAACTCCTGAGAGAAATTCAATTAATATAAAACTAAAGGAAGAGGTAAGATACTAGACTAATTAAGAAGTTATTGCTAACTAAATCAAGGACATCTTCACATTAGACCTTTTCCATTAAGTTCATTACTATACAGTGTTCGTGAAGTTATTCTTCAGGTGAAGAAGGAGCGTCCTAATCAGATAGCTGAATTAGTAGAACTTCCAAAGTTCGCACCTCTAGCAAATGTTTTTATGTTTGAAAAGTCTGTAACAAGTCTCATTTTATAGATTATATAGTATGTAAGATTTCTTTGAATGTTTTTTTACTGTTCTTAAAATATTGTATTTTAATTGTAAATTATTTTTCATATATTTTATTTATTTCCTCATTTCCTTTCCTCACTGCGCTATTTTTCCCTGTTGGAGACCTTAAGATTATAGCATCCTGCTTTTCCAACTAGAGTTGTAGCTCATCTAGTAATATAATAATAATAATAATAATAATAATAATAATAATAATAATAATAATAATAATAATAATAATAATAATAATAAGCAGAAAAAAACGATTAAATCTTTGGAAATACAAGAGAACGATAAAATCTTCAGAAACTGAGAGGAACGATTAGATTTTCAATAATGTAAAAGACGATTAGATCTTTAGAGATAAGAAAGAAAGATTAGATCTTCAGTAAAAACAAAAAAGGAAAGGATCTTCAGTGAGGAAAAAGAACAATTAGATCTTCAAAAGCGAAAAACAAAGAGTAGGTCTTCATAAATAGAAAAGAACCATTAGATAATCAAATATGGAAATTAGTAATTAGATCTTCAAAAACAGAAAAGAACGATTATATCCTCAGAAATGGAAAAGAACGATTAGATCTTCAGAAACGTAAAAGATCTATTAAATCTTCATGGGTTGAAAAAACGGTAAGTTCTTCAGTATCAGAAAACATCTTCAGAAATGGAAAAGAACGATTAGATCTTCATAAACTGAAATAAAAAGAACTTTAGATACATAAGAGAACGATTAACTCTTCATAAACGAAATAAAACGACTAGATCCTTTGAAACGGGGAAAAAACATTAGATCTTCCTAAACAGAAAAGAACAAGGAGATTTAAAGAAACGGAAAAAAACAGAAGTTCAAAAGCTGAAGAGAACGATTACCTCTTCAGAAACGAAACAGAAATATTAGATCATCTGAAACGGAAAAGAAAGATTTGATCATTATAAACGGAAAAGAACAATTAGATCTTCTTAAACAGAGAAGAACAAGAAGATCTAAAGAAATGGAAAAAATAACAGAAGTTCAAAAGCAGTAGAGAACGATTACCTCTTCAGAAACGGAAAAAAAGCGATTAGATCTTCTGAAACGGAGAAGAACGATTTGATCTTCAGACATGGAAGAAATTGATTATATTTTCAGAAATAGGAAAGAACAACAACAACTTCAAAATTACAGGAGAACCGAAAAATTTGATCTTCAGAAATGGAAAAGAACGATTAGACCTTTAGAAACAGAAAAGAATGATAAGATCTACAGGAACAAAAATGAACGGTTATATCTTAATAAGTGGAAAAAACGATAAGATATTCAGAAACGAAAAAAAAAAAAAACATAAGATAATCAAAAACAAAAAAGAGCGATACGATCTCCAGAATCGTAAAAGAACGATTAGATCTTCAAAAACGAAAAAGAACGATAAGATCTTCATAAACGGACAAGAACAATTAGATCTTCAGGAACAGAAAAGAGCAATAAGATCTTCATAAAAGGAAAAGAATTATCCTATCTTTGATAACAGAAAAACACCATAAGCGATTCAGTAACGGAAAAGAAGAATAATATCATCAGCAAGGGAAAAGAACGATTAGATCTTCAGATACGGAAAAGATCGATTAGATCTTCATAAGAAGAAAAAAAAATGATAAGATCTTCAGAAACAGAAAAGAACGATTATGTATTCAGGAACTATAAAAGAGAGATTAGATCTTCAAAAATGGAAAAGAAGATAAGATCTTCAGAAACGGAAAAAAACGATTAGATATTCATAGACAGAAAAGAATGATAAGATATTCAGAAACCAAAAACAACAAAAGCGATTAGATATTCAGAAAAAAACCGCATAAGATCTTCAGAAACGGAAAAGAACGATTAGATATTCATAGACAGAGAAGAATGATAAGATATTCAGAAAAAATAGCAAAAAGCAAAAAACCATAAGATCTTCAGAAACGGAAAAGAACGATTAGATATTCATAGACAGAAAAGAATGATAAGATATTCAGATACCAAAAAAAACAAACAATAACGATAAGGTATTCAGAAAAAAATAACAATAAAAAACCATAAGATCTTCAGAAACGGAAAAGAACGATTAGATATTCATGGACAGAAAAGAATGATAAGATATTTAGAGACCAAAAAAAAATTCAATAATGATAAGATATTCAGAAAAAATAACAATAAAAAACCATAAGATATTCAGAAACGGAAAAGAACGATTGGATATTCATAGACAGAAAAGAATGATAATATATTCAGAAAAAAAAAAAAAAAAAAAAAAAAAAACAAGATCTTCAGAAACGGAAAAGAACAATAAGACATTCATAGATAGAAAAGAATGATAAGATATTCAAAAACCAAAAAAAGAAGAAAAAACCATAAGATATTCAGAAAAAATAACAAAAAAAAAACCATAAGATCTTCAGAAACAGAAAAGAACGATTAGATATTCATAGACAGAAAAGAATGATAAGATATTCAGAGACTAAAAATAAAAAAAAAAAAAACGATAAGATATTCAGAAACGGAAAAGAACATTAAGATCATCCATAATGGAAGAGAATGATAAGCTATTTAGTAACAGAAAAGAATGATAAGAGCTCCATAAACGGAAAAGAATGATGAGATCCTCATAAACTGAAAATAACAATTAGATCTTCGGAAACAGAATAGAACGAAGAGATTCTCATAAACGGAAAAATCTATTAGATCTTCAGAAATGATAAAGAACGATCAGGTCTTCCAAATCGAAAAAGAACTATCACATCTTTAGAAACGGAAAAGACCTATTAGATTTCCAAAAACGGAAAATGCCCATTTGATCTTCAGAAACTGAAAAAATAACGATTATATCTTCAGAAACGAAAAAAAAAAAAAAAAAAAAAAACGATGAGATTCTCATAAACGGAAAATAACGATCAAATCTTTAGAAACGAAAAAGAACATTAGATATTTAGAATAAGAAAAAGAAAAAGTTAGATTTTCATAAACGGAAAAATCATTATTAGATTTTTAGGAATACATAAGAACGAATAGATCTTCATAAATGGAAAGGATTGATTTGATCCTCAAAAACAGGAAAGAACGATAAGGTCTTCAGGAAAAATAAAAGAACAATTGAATACCCAGAGACGTAAAAGAATGATAAGATTTTCAGCCATGGAAAAGAGCGTATGATCTTTAGAAAAGGATAGATCTACAATATACTACATAAAGTTTGCTATTTTTAACTCGTTTGACATCGTAGGACATTAATAAGGACATGTCTAGATCGTCAATAAAAGAAAGTATACTTTAATAAGTATAGGTTAGTGTAAATCTTTCTGAATAAAACTAAAATAATATGAAAAATAAATAAACAAATAAAAGTAAACTCGGATTTTTTTTTCTCTCAAAAAAGAGATCCAGATGGACTTGACATTTGACCCTTTCGTTTCCTTCCCTATATATTTGGTCAACAGCTTTAAATGATTCTCTGTACGTCATTTCATAGTACAGTCATTCAGTATTTTTAGTTATATGCCAGAAAAATAGTTCATGTGAATTGAGAAATTCTTGGTAATGATAATATTCAACTATATACTTTTATGTTTTGTAAATTAGTTGGGAAACTGTTTTTTAACGTTTGTTGTAATATATGAAAATAAATGAAATACAAAAGAGATATGGATATTAGAGAAGGTGAACATTTAAAAAAAAAAATATGAAAATAACTGAAACAGGGTTTAAAAGAAAGGAAGGTTTTACTAGGGAAATAAAGCCGCTTCAGGCAGTATTGCTATGCTAGGAGGGAAAACAAACGATAAATAAAATAAGACAAAAATAGAACAAGAGCCCTAAAGCCTGCTTCTGCATTGCTGCAAAGAGGCCAGTATGGAAGGGATAAAACATTCTCGGAAATCATAAAAACAGAAATCAAATGAAAAAAGGCGGCAAAGAAGAACATGGAATAAAAAATAAAGACTTCTGTGTAAAGTTGTAAAAAAAGGTAAGCTAGAAGAAAGGAACAGATTATACCTATCAGCTAGTGTAAATATTACGGAATTCAAATATAAAGTAAAACATACAGTAATTATACGAGTTAATATTAGGATAGGAATAAGAAAAATAGCAACTTCATCTGAACAAAATTAAAGATTGGAGGGATAATAATAAACAATTATGATTCATACAATTCACTATAGCAATATGTTGCCAAATCATCATTGTGGCTGAACAGCACTTCACATAACATCCACTAATGTTTAACTTACCAAACTATTTCCTACCTTGGTGACCTGTCTAACTTCCCTCAGTGTTCCTTCATCCACGTTCCCTGACAGATAAAAAAAAAGAAAAAAAAAAAAAACATAGATGCCTGAGGTTTTTGCTTGTCTTTGGCTAAGCTTGCTTGAAGTTTTCTTTGATGGAACCCATATAAACTTATGATTTCAGGAACTTACTTTTGGAATAATGGTGGTAGAAACGTGAACTTGTTACTGGATAAATCAAGGCATTTGAATTTGGATGCATTATAGATTACGAACAAATATCAAATGTGGAACTGACATCGTTTGGATAACTTATTATGAGACCAAGTCATAACAGCATGTTAAAATCGGTAGTAAAAGAGATTCGTTTTGCCTAAGAAATATTGAAAAATTTAAAAGTTGCTCATGAATGCAAGAAACTAAGGGTCAAGACAATGCCCTAGATACTGACTATAACCCCCTCTCCATTAAGCTAGGACCAGGGAGGGCTAGGGAATAGCTTCTAGTAACTCAAAAGGTAGGCCTATGGGCCCCCACAAACCCCCTTTCTCTTGCAGTCAAGTATAATGGAATTAAAAGCATAATAGGAGCTATCGAGTTAAGCTGGTCTTGAACCTCCGTCCAATAGATAGCCAGATAAGGACATTTCCAATAGACTACCACAAGCAGAAGTTAAAGCGTCCAAAATTCATATTCATTGTAATAATAACAGAACTCCCTTTAGAGGAAGATAGAGTCTCAGTGTCTCTAATCTTACTTTCATCCATTATCCATCAATCATATCTCCTCCTTCAAGCGAGGATGAATCTCCTCTCCAAAATAGAATTCGGTTATTGATCATCCTTGTCCGGATATAATCCCCAGGAACTCTCTAAACTTAGGCCTACAGAATCTCTCTCGAGTAATGAACTTAGAAATATGATACATTTTTGAATGAATGGTTCGATAGAAGTCATATATACTCATATATATCTAGTATAAATCACCAAGAAAAAAAAATTGTCGCTCATTGTAATATCATTTGTTGAATTGTACTCAAATGTTATTTATCTATGAAGATATTCCTATTTATCGATTGCTTTTTATTATTATTATTATTATTATTATTATTATTATTATTATTATTATTATTATTATTATTAGAAAATCTTAACAACTTTGGATGGCATTAGTAAAATATCATGCAACATAATCCATGTAATATAACCTTTATTTGTCTAAGGGAATAATAGTTGGGCATTTTTAAAAAATGCTCAGAGCTGGCATGAATACGGATTGGTTAAAAACTTAAAAACAGATTAATACATCGATGGATCTCCTAGAGGGAACAAGTAACGACATGAAACTGATCAATGAGCAGTTTCATGGGCAGCTAGATATATATTGCATGATAAAGGTGAAACATTTAGGGCCGGTCAGAAGCTATTGTCATTGAGTTGTTCCAACTTGGGGCTCTGATCCCGAGGTCGATAAGAGAACAAAGACATTAAGGTATTAAAATATATGGCTTATTTGATTATGAAAAACACGTCTAAATGTGCAAAATTTATCATTAATCGAATGCCAAGTACAACCATACCAATTAGCTACAATGTTGAAGATGGTGTGATGGGCCTTAGGGAAGGTTGTGACTCAAAGGCAGGAAGCAATCAACTGAGTAACTTTATTAAAGAACACTCTCCTTTATATACAAAACCTCAAGGCAACAAGAATTTTCATGTTCAAGAAACAGACAATGTTACAGAGGAAAAACGCAGACATGTTTATTCTGGTTCTTTTTAGTGCGAGGGAAGAGCGCAGATACAAGCAGAATATATACAAAATGATTTATGTACGATCGTGTGACACACGGTTGGTACATGGCCCCCCCCCCCCCTAAAAATGACATACTGTACATGTTAAATAGGGTGCCCTGATCTAGAGAGGCGAACTGTAGGCGGGTCATCTGACAGAAGATAAGCAGGTTTTAGACGATCAATGGAGACCCAGTCTTCTTTGCCACGAATGTTTAGTAGGAATGCTTTCGGACTGCGTCGGATCACAAGGAAAGGGCCCGTGTAAGGGGGCGTTAGCGGTGGCTTGCTAGTGTCGTTGCGCAGGAAGACGTGCGTTGCAGAGTGCAAGTCTGTTGGTATGTGATGCTTCGCTGGGGGCTTGTAAGTCTGGCGGCACGGAGTAAATTTTCCCACGTCGTGACGTATGCGCTGGAGATCGCCGGAGGAGGTTGTAGAAGGAAAAAATTCGGCAGGGACGACCAACGGGTCGCCATACACCATTTCAGCTGCCGAGAAGTCGAGGACGTCTTTAGGAGTGGTCCTTAGTCCCAAGAGGACCCAGGGAAGCTGAGTAAACCATTTTCAATCCTTGCAGCGGGACATCAAAGCTGCTTTGAGGGTGCAATGAAAACGTTGAACCATTCCATTGGCAGCGGGGTTGTAGGCCGTTGTCTGATGTAGGGTGATGCCCAGGAGATTCGCTAATGATGTCCACAATTGAGAGGTGAAAGTGGTTCCCCTGTCAGAAGTAATATGCTCAGGGATACCAAATCTTGCAATCCATCCAGAGAGTAAGGCAGATGTACATGAGGCGGACGTTGCAGTTTCCATGGTAATGGCTTCTGGCCAACGAGTGGAGCGGTCAATGACGGTAAACAGGTAACAATGTCCTTGTGATGTGGGTAGGGGGCCTACAACGTCGACGTGAATGTGTGCGAAACGACGCTGGGGTTGAGGAAAGGTGCCCACTCCTGAATCCGTGTGTCGATGTACTTTGGAAGTTTGTCAAGAAGTACAGGTAGTGATCCGGTTCAGTTTGCATGTTCAGGCGCCTGTAATCCCGCGTGGACGGAGGGAGCCGTCTTTCTTCAGAACGATGTGTAAGGGTGACGACCATGGGCTGGAGGCCTTTTGGCAAAGGCCCATTTCCTCCATTTCGGCGAACGTCTGTTTGGTGGCTGCCAATCGTTCTGGTGCCAGACGTCTGAATTTTGCGAAGACTAAGGGTCTCGTCGTCTTGATATGGTGATAAATACCGTGCTTGGCAGGAACCGTGGGCGTTTGGCGAAGTTCTGGACAGGAAACTTCCGAGTACGACGTGAGGAGGTGGGAGTAGGCATCCGTGGGTGCGCTGATGTGGAGAGCGAGGTTAGAGGGGGCGGGTTGAAGAGGTGTCTACAAGTACGAGTCTGCGTTGACCAATCGTCGGTGGGCGACATCGACCAGAGAGTGGAAATGAGAGAGGAAATCTGCACCGAGAATTGGCAATGTGACGTCAGCAACGAGAAACTTCCAATTGAATTTACCATTTCCGAACGATAATGTGAGGTTCTCGTAACCGTAGGTGGGTATCGCAGATCCGTTGGCAGCTACTAAGTGGACGTCGGCAGATGTAGACAGACTATGTCGTGTCTTGAAGAGTTTCCTTGGCAAAAGAGAACGACAAGCACCCGTGTCTACCAAAATTCGCACGCCTGTTCCTGCATCATGTAAAAAGAAAAGATTAGAAACACGGGAGGCCACCGCCATGAGCGATGGCCTACTTACACATTTTTTGGCCACTGACAATCCTTGGCACATTTCTTCGCGGTTGCCCCGAATCTGAAGTGGTAGTAGCAAAACTGCGGCGGATGGGAGGTAGTAAGTGGTTGTAGAAGTCGTTTGTTAGGGCGCGAGCGATTGGTGGGTGGTGGGTGGCTTTGTCGCCGCTTCGGAACGTCACGGGGTAGGCGTGTATGTCCTACGGCATTCATGTCACCTTCGGTTGACGTTGAATAG
>NC_090740.1:72692524-72700024 GCF_036898095.1 Palaemon carinicauda | reverse complement strand
TAATAATAATAATAATAATAATAATAATAATAATAATAATAATAATAATAATAATAATAATAATAATATATACTTTCATGACAACTGACGTAGACGTGATGACTCTAATTATTGCAATCAGTCAGGTCTCCTTTTTTTTATGCCATTTTCACCAACATTCCTAGTTCCCATTCAGCAGTTATTCCATCGTATCAAAAGGCTTTCCATCACTTGAGCTATTTATTGATAACTTCGACTTCAAACACAATGAATTAATTCATGGGAACATCAAGGTCTTCCTCAGCTTCAGGCATATCAATCAAATTATTTTATTCATATCTCCTATTCATGACCTCACTAGAGTGTTCCACCTAATGTTTCTTTTCTTCATCTTCTGTTGTTATAACAAATTCATCTCTCTTTTTGATGGGTTTATGCTTATTCTTCTTTGCCCCAGTAGATATTTCGTTAATAATTCTATGAGAAATTCTCACTCATAGCCACTCCCTGAATTCAAAGCTTTGTGAACCTCATATGCTTTCCTGTCTAAGTATTCTCTCCAGTAATTCCTGGCTATTCTTTTGACTTCACTATCAATACTCGAATACTTAGCAGGCTCTACCTTGTAATTTCCATTACTTCCTCGAAAACCTTCAACAATCCATTTCTGTCTTTGTCTCCTTTTATAGTATTCCAAGTATCATTTGATATCCATGGTTTTCTCCTTGCAACTAAATGTCCCAAAACTTCGCTACCAACTGACTTATATGTTCTTAATATCACACAATTCTTCAATAATTGTCTGCTCTTCGTCTCTTAAAGTCTCTAAGACTACATATTGATTCTTACATTCAATTACAAAAGTTTCTCTGTGCTGGAAGCTTAGTTGTTTCAAACCTAGGTATTCTATCTACATTTCTGTTGGATTCTTTCAGTTTTAATTTCAGTGTAGCAATGAGGTGCTGGTGATCACCACCAATATCTGCACCTCTATAGCTTCTTAAATTCTTAGAGTCCTTCTTCCCTCTTTATTAATACCTATGTGATCTATTTGATTTCTGTAATTACCCAATATTATTTTTGTGGATCTTTTTGTGCGGGAAAAAAGCACCTCCAATAAGAAGATTGTTTGTTGAACAGAAACTTATAAAATAGGCTCCATTTTCCTTTGCAACTTTCCCAAGACCCTCAACACACATCACATTCTCTATACGTCGATTATTCCTTCCAACTTTAGCATAGAAGTCGCCAATCACAATTTTCATATCTCTCTGGGATCTCATCTATTAATCTCTGCACTTTTTCTTAGTATTATTCTTTCCTTTCTTTAGGGGAATAATTTGTTCGTGTATAGGAAGCTTTAATACTCATATTGAACCGTTTTGATTTAAATTTTGCAAATAACAATTTACTATTTACAGTTCTCCATTCCGTTAATGCCATTTGTGCTCTTAGTGTCTTCACCATTCCTACCCCTTCTATTCTAAACTCCATCTGTTCTTCCTGAGTACCCATATACATTGCCTTGCTCTAAGATATCTTTAGCAGTTCCCTTATCTTAGGGCTAAAATATCCAAATTATATTCCATAAATTAATTATTCACTTGCTTTAACTTCCCTATCTGAATCCTGGTTCTAAAATTCCAATTACAAATTTAAAATTTTCCTCTAGTAAATATAAACCAGAAGATTCTTAATACCCCGCTGCTCCCAGGACTGGAGGCCGTTCTGTAATTTCCGCTTTCTATAGAGGTACTAAATCCATAGCGGATTCATTGGCTAAATTCATCAAGGGATAGCCAGTTCCTTGTGATGCGAAGTGCCTATCTAACTAAGGCTAGTGAACCCTGCCGGTTCATACTAATTCTAGTAAGATCATTCGCCAGGCATCAGGAGTAAAAGCTGAAAAGTCATCTTGTGTATTGCCGTGAAACCAATCCGTCACCATGCTGCCAGTGACTTCATCGAGGTTTATGGGGGCATTCTCTTCACACCTAAGTTGCTCACCTGTTGGCAAACATGGATTGGTAAAATATACCACAGCCCGTTCTATATATATATATATATATATATATATATATATATATATATATATATATATATATATATATATATATATGTATATATCGATAAATATATATATATATATATATATATATGTATATATATATATATATATATATATATATATGTATATATATGTATGTATTATATATATATATATATATGTGTGTGTGTGTGTGTTTATTTGCTGCTTTCAGTAAAGTCTTGGAATCAAACAGAGTAGTTAGGTACACGGCCAACTTATAAGATATAATCTGGGGAAGATCATCACATCTGGTTCCTGCTATTACCAGTCTCCGGAAAAAAAGATTTGGATTAATATGAACATTGTCTTCACAGAGGACAGCTGTAGATTTTGTATCCATGGTTGTAACCTGTGCCTTTCTTTTGAAGACAAACTCTGAGGGTTTTTTTCCATTCATTGACTCCAGAATTACGTTCCTAACTTTTATCAACTTCTATCAACATTAACAGAAGCTGGAGCTATGACACCAGTGGCGATATTATGCAGGTCCTCAATGTCAGTGAAGGGATTCCTCGACCGAAGGAGCTGACTAGTGCCACTATATCCTTGCTGTCTCTAGCAATCCTGTCATGAGACACATCCTTGTGCTGCTCACTGCTCACATACTGAATTGATGTAAATTGTTGCATTGCATCATTCATTTCTCCACAACACAGAATTGTAGATAGAATTGTCTTCCATTTTGTATGTAGAGAATCCAGAGTTTATTATAAACAGGAAATTCATACATCATTTACAAACCTTTTCCATTCTCCCATTTATCCTCTGTAACACACACAAAAAAAAAAAAAAAAAAAAAAAAAAAAAAACCGAAGGTGGTCAGTCAAAAAACGATAAAACTTTCGAGAAAATAGATGTTGGAGCAAACCTGATGAGAACTCTGACTCAAAGTCTTACAGCTTTTGGCTGCAACATTTAATATCCGCTATAAAACAAACATTGGGATTAATGTGATTGAATCATATATATTTGATTCCGAGTAACTGTAAATAAATAATATGGTCATTCCGGCAAGTATCAAATTATGTAAGGCTTTCTCAACTTGAGAGCTATGAATTCTAGTCTAAAGCGGGGTTTACACGGTCAAATGGTTCGTAGAACCCGGTTGTTAAACCTGCTTGTTAAACGGTTCGAAGAGGTGGAGTCAGCCACAACTGCATAAGGTTTGTAGACAATGAAGGCCCGACCACAGAAGACAGGCAAAAACAAATTTTTCTCGAACCGTTTGATAACCAAATACCCTGTTCACACGTTCGAACATCATTTTTAACGCTTGTCTGTCGAACGGCGTTCGACAAACCGTCCGACCGTGTAAACTCGCTTTAGAGCAACCCCCCCCCCCCCCCACACCCCCATCCCACACCCCCAGGCATAGTAACAGGAGCTAGCCAATCGTCAGCGAACGAACAAACATTTTCTCAACAGTCGAATAAGTATAAATGTCAAGTTTTTTTTAATGAAGTGCAACCAAAACGACAATGAAACAACAAACCCATTGGAAATAATACGCAGATTAACTTGGTGCTTTTACAAACTACAAACGCGCCCACAAAACTAATTGATTACGCTCAAGAGAAAGGTATAGCTTCAGATATTTTGCAAATAATGAATAATAACCTGTAAAAACGAGATGAAATTCCTATAGAAGGCTCCGAACGAGAATAATCTATCGGAAGACTTCAAATTTCAATTATACAGGTAATCTCGAGAGAACGAAGCAGTCGAACAAGGCAAAGAATTAGTCTGGGATTAAGAAACTAAACGTCTATCAAATAATTTGCTATAATCTACACGGCTGTTTCATTGGAAGAAATAATGCAAATTGATTATCATATCTCTCTCTCTCTCTCTCTCTCTCTCTCTCTCTCTCTCTCTCTCTCTCTCTCTCTCTCTCTCTCTTATTGGTCCGTTTTCCTCATAATCACAATAACTTCTTGACTTCTCGATTTCCTCGTATATTTTGGATATTATTTGTTGTTATAAAAGCATTTGTGTGTGTTTGCGCACAAGAATGTATGTACAGAGTATATATGTATGTGGATTTTCTAAAACACAATTATATTAAAATAGGAATTCAAGTATTTTTGCATACGTTCAATTGTTAATGAGTAGTACACATTACGTAAGATAATACCAAAAATCATTTAGTACTAATATTCCTTTTCATGCGGCTTTGATTCTGTGAATAGTCTTAGAATAAAAATACATGGAAGAATAAAAACTATTCTATCTATTTTCTGTTCCTGTTGTTTTGTTAAAGTTTTTATAGTCTATATAGGAATTGTTTATTTTAATGTTGTTACTGTTCTTCAACTATTTTTTTTCCTTGTTTTCTTTCCTCACTAGGCTGCTTTCCCTGTTGTGGCCCCTGGGTTTATAGCATCCTACTTGTCCAACTAGAGCTGTAGCTTAGCAAATAATAATAATAATAATAATAATAATAATAATAATAATAATAATAATAATAATAATAGTAAAGTTCTTTCGCGACTCCAAACAGTTTCCTTGTGTTTAGTAATTATGCGCGTTTCATTTCTATTGTGAAATATCTGAAATAGAGCAATTAGGAGACATCATTGAGTCATCACTGGTTCCTTCAGGATAAGACCATTTTAAATACGCCAATTATTGAGGGACGACATAATGCATTTTTTTGTTTCTATTAGTTGACTGTTGACATCTACTGCGCGAACATCAAACAAAATCTGAAGATCGTTGTATTTTCTCTTTAATCTTTGTATAAATGGAAAATAGTTTTCATAGAAAAATGTTTGCCGATGAATTGTAGTTATTATGTGGAAAATAATATACTTTATATAACTAATATAGTGGAGGGAAATTATGTGGCCTTTTCCTTTAAATCGCTTCCTAAGAATTATCATAATAACAGAATGCTATTTGTCAACTTCAAAAGCTGCATTGAAGGAGATGCCTTCATACAAAGGAACTACAAGTCCTTAGTATCTACCATCAGTATGTTAATTATGCCTTCATGACGTCAGTGGCCAAAGAAAGCTCATATTGCCACAAATCATATATTTCCAAATTTATAAGTGTGATGATAGGACTATCTTATTTCTTCAACGTTCTAAAATGTAACAACGCGGTCATAAACATCACAGCCCCTTGCATCACAGTCTATGCAAAGACCGGTAGCTCCAGCCAAAGCGTCAATCATCCCTACTAATGATGCACTCATTGCCTCAAGTGCACCATTGTTATATATTCCAGCCACAAGGTTCTCCAAACAACTTGAAGGCAGCGGCTTTGCTGATAGTATCGCCCTCATGATTGCTCAGTGTGGCTTATGAGATGTTTACAGCTCCATAAATTATGTCAAGATAATCCAGTGATATTGATGAAGAAGTATTAAAAATTTGTGTAATTGCCTACGTACATGCTTCTGATAGAACAAAAGAGATAACAGCAATATACTGACCGTCTAATTAGGAAAAGTATCACGGACCCTTACCAAGCCGAACTCTCTAGATCTAACATAGTATTATAAAATTACATTCTTGAATAAGGGGCATAGAACCTATAAATCAACATATATCGTAATCATAATGACTCGAATGGAGAAATTTACCTTCCTACTTTGAAAATCATACCATTAACATACCATACGCGACGGCTGAAAATATAGACACGAATACCGTCTTACGGTCTCTGCAGCCTAAAACTATTGTATTTCAGAGAAGAAAAGCACTGAATACATTATTATGCAGTTCACCAACATTAAAATCTCTTCTCCCTCATATTACCATCAATAAAACATCTTCACATTCGTTTTACCTTCATAATAACAACTTAATATTCATTTTACCCCATATACTATCTTCCAATTCATTTTACCCTCATAATATCTTCACATTCATTTTACCCTCATTAAAACATCTTTGCATTAATTTTACCTTCATTATAAAAACTTTATATTCATTTTACCTCGTATAACATCTTGATACTACTTTTACCCTCATAATATCTTCACATTCATTTTACCCTCATTAAAACATCTTCATATTCATTTTACCAACATTAAACCTTTTCAAATTCATTTACCCTTATAAAAACACCTTCACATTCATTTTACCCACATTAAAACACTTTAGCATTCACCAAATCCATCCGAGAGAAGACCACAACAGAGTTTTTTGTCCAATTTCCTGACATGTCAACCTCCGCATGTCACCTTCCAAAATTCAAACAAATAATTATTCGCTGTTTGTGGTTTGTGTTCTGCAGATGTTCATCAAAATTCTTAACATTTTTGTATGCGCCACAGAACTGTGTCCTCAACGCTGGATTTGTGTTGAAATACTAAACTTAACATAAAATATTTTCTCAAAAAGATGACTTTTAGTTAAGTGCCGATTCTAAAAGTGTTAGGAGGGAAACGTTATTCGTTACCTAAATTTTTTCGTTACAACTTTTCCTTCCTTCACTCTCCAGTAAAGTCTGTGTAATAAGACCTTTGCCGTTTACTAAATAAACTTTAAAACTGTCTGATATAATGTTCTTTTAAAATGGAAGGCAATGTATTAATATGAACAAATATATATATAAAAAAAGAAAATGTTAAGTGACTTAAAAAATTAAGTACACCTTGCTGATTGAACAGTAAAGCATTACATTTACGCAAAAATAAATGTCTAATTTAGAAAAAAAAAAAAACTAAATAAATAACTAAAACCTAAATAAATATCTAATTAACTAAAAAATAACTAAATAACTAAATAAAAAACGGAATAACTAAATAATTAAGTAAATGACTAAATATTTTAAGCAGGGCATGGTAAACCTTTCACTCTATTTCCTCAATTACTAAAATACTATCTTTTCATAATAAAAATCTAAGGGGAATTTTGTTTTAAACATAGCTTACACTGGAAACCACATAGCATCACTTTTCCAGCAAACTCCCAGAATACTAATTACATTAGGACAGAGTTACCGATTTTATCCCAGTGGACAGCAGCTGACCGTGGCACAGTGGTGACCAGAAGCCATTTCGTTATAATTCGGTCAGCAAGAAAATGGAAATTCGAAGGACAGAAGCTTTTAGAGTTATATGATACTGAAGCTCAGAATTAAACAAAGCTGGAGGCACTCGGGCATTTAAGGGGAGGATATGTTGACACTTCAAACAAGTCGTGTGATTTAGTAACCTGTGTATCTGCTAGATAAAAATCATTTTATAAACATTTATATACTTCGATCGTAATGTGAGTAGGAAAAAGAGATCAGGATATCACTCACAAAACTGGTTTCAAGATGAGGGCAATATGGCAAAACAAGTAGGTTTCTTATGCCATACATTTATCAGCTGTCATCACCATACAAAGTAAAGCTGTAGCTTTTAATGCACCAAATTTGGTAATATATAAATTTTTCATCGGTATTCGTTATTTCCTGTATTTCCTCATCAGCAG
>NC_090740.1:72682524-72687524 GCF_036898095.1 Palaemon carinicauda | reverse complement strand
ACGTAGTCTGTCTACATCTGCCGACGTCCGCTTAGTAGCTGCCAACGGATCTGCGATACCCACCTACGGTTACGAGAACCTCACATTATCGTTCGGAAACGGTAAATTCAATTAGAAATTTCTCGTTGCTGACGTCACAATGCCAATCCTCGGTGCGGATTTCCTCTCTCATTTCCACCTTCTGGTCGATGTCGCCCACCGAGGATTGGTCAACGCAGACTCGTACTTGTCGACACCTCTTCAACCCGCCCCCTCTAACCTCGCTCTCCACATCAGCGCACCCACGGATGCCTACGCCCACCTCCTCACGTCGTACCCGGAAGTTTTCCGTCTAGAACTTCGCCAAACGCCCACGGTTCCTGCCAAGCACGGTATTTATCACCATATCAAGACGACGGGACCCCCAGTCTTCGCAAAATTCAGACGTCCGGCACCGGAACGATTGGCAGCCGCCAAACAGACGTTCGCTGAAATGGAGAAAATGGGCCTTTGCCAAAAGGCCTCCAGCCCATGGTCGTCACCCTTACACATCGTTCTGAAGAAAGACGGCTCCCTCCGTCCGTGCGGGGCTTACAGGCGCCTGAACATGCAAACAGAACCGGATCACTACCCCCTCCCAAACATTGCCGATGTGACCTCCTACCTGCACAAAGCGAAGGTTTTCTCTACGCTCGACCTCCTGAAGGGGTATTATCAGGTGCCTATGAACCCAGAAGAACCCAAGACCGCCATCACCACTCCGTTTGGCACATACACCTTCAATTACTCCTATTTTGGCCTTCGTAATGCTGGGGCAACGTTTCAACGTCTCATGGATGGCATCTTAGGGGACCTCCCTTTCTGTGTATGTTATGTGGACGACATACTTGTGTTCTCCTCCTCAAAAGAGGAACACCTCCGTCACCTGCGCATCGTGCTTGACCGCCTGCAACAAAATGGCCTTGTAGTCCGGTACGACAAGTGTACCTTTGGCGCCAACGAAGTGTCGTTCTTAGTGCACCGTATCACTCCTGAAGGAGTCCATCCCCTACCTGAGAAGGTAGTAGCCATTCAGAATTTCCCCGCGCCCTCGACCGTCAAAGCTCTGCAGGAATTCTTGGGCATGATCAACTATTATCACCGTTTTCTGCCAGCCATTGCCGCCACTCTTGCTCCCCTCTATGCCTCCCTCAAGGGCAAGCCAAAGGACCTGAAGTGGGGTCCCCTTCAAGAAGCAGCCTTCTGCAATGCAAAGAAGGCCCTATCAACTGCTGTGGCTCTCACTTTTCCTATCCCACACGCCCCTCTCCTTCTCTCCACTGATGCCAGCGACGTCGCTATTGGTGCAGTACTCGAGCAGGTGGTCAAAGGCTCGCCCCGCCCATTGGCCTTCTTCAGCAGAAAACTGTCCAAGGCAAAATCGGGTTATTCTACCTTCGATCGAGAATTGCTGGCGGTGCACTTGGCTGTCCGTCACTTTCGCCATTTCTTCATTCGCGCAGACCGCATGCCTCTGGTGCACGCCTTCACTCGACAGTCTGACGCCTGGTCCGCCCGTCAACGCCGACATCTCTCCGCCGTGGCTGAATACAATTGCACCCTCCAATACGTCCCTGGGAAAATGAATCCCGTTGCCGATGCCCTGTCAAGAAACACGTTGGCTGCCGTTCAACTGGGATTGGATTACAACGCCCTGGCTGAAGCCCAATGACAGGATCCAGAGTATCAAGCTTGTAGGACATCCTGCACGTCCCTCCATTGGGAAGATTTTCCCCTCGAAGACTCCAACACCACCCTCCTCTGTGACGTCAGTACTGGTAGACCGCGACCTTGGATTCCTGCTCCCATGCGCCGACAGGTGTTTGATTTCATTCACGGCCTTTCACATCCCTCGTGCCGTTCTACTGCACAGCTGCTGAAGGCAAAGTTCATTTGGCACGGCATTTCTAAGGATGCTAAGGACTGGGTCTGCGCCTGTACTTCTTGCCAAACTTCCAAAGTACATCGACACACAGATTCAGGAGTGGGCACCTTTCCTCAACCTCAGCGTCGTTTCGCACACATTCACGTCGACGTTGTAGGCCCCCTACCCACATCACAAGGACATCGTTACCTGTTTACCGTCATCGACCGCTCCACTCGTTGGCCTGAAGCCATTCCCATGGAAACTGCAACGTCCGCCTCATGTACATCTGCCTTACTCTCTGGATGGATTTCAAGATTCGGTATCCCTGAGCATATTACTTCTGACAGGGGAACCACTTTCACCTCTCAATTGTGGACGTCATTAGCGAATCTCCTGGGCATCACCCTACATCAAACAACGTCCTACAACCCCGCTGCCAATGGAGTAGTTGAACGTTTTCATCGCACCCTCAAAGCAGCTTTGATGTCCCGCTGCAAGGATTGCAACTGGTTTTCTCAGCTTCCCTGGGTCCTCCTGAAATGGTGTATGGTGACCCGTTGGTCGTCCCTGCCGAATTTTTTCCTTCTACAACTTCCTCCGACGATCTCCAGCGCATACGTCACGTCGTGGGAAAATTTACTCCGTGCCGCCAGACTTACAAGCCCCCAGCAAAGCATCACATACCAACGGACTTGCACTCTGCAACGCACGTCTTCCTGCGCAACGACACTAGCAAGCCACCACTAACGCCCCCTTACACGGGCCCTTTCCTTGTGATCCGACGCAGTCCGAAAGCATTCCTACTAAACATTCGGGGCAAAGAAGACTGGGTCTCCATTGATCGTCTAAAACCTGCTTATCTTCTGCCAGATGACCCGCCTACAGTTCGCCTCTCCAGATCAGGGCGCCCTATTTAACATATACAGTATGTCATTTTTAGGGGGGGAGCCATGTACCAACCGTGTGTCACACAATTGTACATAATTCCTTTTGCATATATTATGCTTGTATCTTCGTTCTTCCCTCGCACTAAACGAACATGAAAATTCATGTCTGCTGTTTCCTCTGTAACATTGTCTGTCTTGTTAACTTGTTATGTCCTGTTGCCTTGAGGTTTTGTATATAAAGGAGAGTGTTCTATAACAATATAACTCAGTTGATTGCATCCTGCCTTTGAGTTCACAACCCTCTCTTGCCTCGTCACAAATCCATTGACCAAGCTTACTAAAATTTTTATAGAGGATATTCAGCCTCTGCTGTAGAAGAGAACCATGTTTTATGATGCTTCGTTTCGAAAAGAATTAATAAAACTGTTTTTTAAACAAATATTTAAAGTTTGAACGAGATTTTAGGTAAACATTATAATTATTATTATTATTATTATTATTATTATTATTATTATTATTGTTGTTGTTGTAGGTAGTAGGTTGCCCAGGGCACCAGCCACTTGTTGAGATACTACCACTAAAGAGTTATGGTGTCCTTTGACTGGCCAGATAGTACTATACTGGATCCTTCTCTCATGTCACGGTTCACTTTCCCTTTGCCTACACATAAACAGAATAGACTGGCATATTCTTTATAGATTCTCCTCTGTCCTCGTACACTTGACAACACTGAGATTACCAGACAATTCTTCTTCACCGAAGGGGTTAACTACTACATTGTAATTGTTCAGTGGCTACTTTCCTCTTGGTAAGGGAAGAAGAGATTCTTTAGCTATGGTAAGCAGCTCTTCTAGGAGGACACTCCAAAACCAAACCATTGTTCTCTAGTCATAGGTAGTGTCATAGCCTCTATACTATGGTCTTCCACTGTCTTAGGTTAGAGTTCTCTTGCTTGAAGGTACACTCGGTCACACTATTCTATAGTATTTCTCTTCCTCTTATTTTATTAAAGTTTTTATATTTTATATATGAAATATTTATTTCCATGTTGTTACTGTGACGAGCCGAGAGAGGGTTGTGACTCAAAGGCAGGAAGAAATCAACTGAGTACCATATTGAAGAACACTCTCCTTTATATACAAAACCTCAAGGCAACAGGAAAATACATGTTCGAGGAAATGACAATGTTACAGAGGAAAACAGCAGACATGAATTTTCATGTTCGTTTTAGTGCGAGGGAAGAACGAAGATACAAGCCTAATATATACAAAAGGAATTATGTGCAATTGTGTGACACACGGTTGGTACATGGCTCCCCCTCTAAAAATGACATACTGAACATGTTGAATAGGTGCCCTGAATCTGGAGAGGTAGTAGTAAAAACTGTGCCGATTAGCGGCAGTGAGTGGCTGTAGAAGTCGATGGTTGGGGTGCGAGCGAGTGGTGGATGATGGGTGGCTGTGTTGCCGCTCCGACTCGTCACGGGGTAGGTGAATGTGTCCTACGGCATTCATAGGCGTGTGTGTCCTACGGCATTCATAGGCGTGTGTGTCCTACGGCATTCATAGGCCTACGGCATTCATAGGCGTGTGTGTCCTACGGCATTCATAGGCCTACGGCATTCATAGGCGTGTGTGTCCTACGGCGTTCATAGGCGTGTCCAACGGCATTCATAGGCCTACAGTGTTCATAGGCGTGTATGTCCTACAGCATTCATAGGCGTGTATCTCCTACAGCATTCACGTCAGCTTCGGTTGAAGTTGAATAGGTGTCCTCTTCGTCAGGAGTGGAGGTAATGATGGAGGTTTTGAAGGTCATGAAGTGGCTGTCCATAAGGGCATGAAGTAGCTTCACCTCACGAGGAGAGCCGTCTGCGGCAGGTTGCAGGCGAGTGATACTGGTCATTTTCCCGAGGGTTAGCGAAGCCCTTTGGTCCCCCAACGGTTGTTGAGAGAGCTTAAAAGGCGTTGCTATACGGGCGGCTGGCGACGGCGAGTACTGCTGCAGAAGGTATGCGTTGACGGCGTCATAGTAACGGTGAGAGGTGGAGGGGGGGGAAGGCGGTGGAAGCGAGTCGACTTCCGGGGTCACCAATGTGACGAGCCGAGAGAGGGTTGTGACTCAAAGGCAGGAAGCAATCAACTGAGTACTATATTAAAGAACACTCTCCTTTATATACAAAACCTCAAGGCAACAGGAAAATACATGTTCGAAGAAATGACAATGTT
>NC_090740.1:72665024-72677524 GCF_036898095.1 Palaemon carinicauda | reverse complement strand
CTGTCTGGGAGTTAGTTAACAATCTCAAAATGCGTGTATTAATGTTTTAAAGTGTAAAAGTTTTAAGGTAAAAGCAAACAAGGTAATTTGGAATTCGAGAGGTTAATTAACTTGCTAGTCGTAGGATATATAATATAAGATGTTTTTTCCCAGTCACGAGCCATAGTATAGTATATGATTTTTAATGCCCAGACTTCGGGTGTCATAATCGTATAATATATTTTGGGTGCTCAGACCTGTGATCCAATCAGTATATATATATATATATATATATATATATATATATATATATATATATATATATATATATATATATATATATATATATATATATATAGATATATATATATATATATATATATATATATATATATATATATATAAAGCTAATGAAAAAACAAAAGGGTATGGCAAACCACTATGTATGGCATTTATAGAAAGCTTTTTATTCTGTTAAATCCTCAGCAATAATGAAAACCCTACAGAAACAAGGAATAGAAGAATCTTATTTTTGAGCACTTGAAGATATTTATAGAGGAATTACAGTAATCCTAAAACTACAAACAGATAGTGAGGAAATTATGATTGAGAAAGGAGTTAGACAGGATGACCCCATCTCTCCTAAATTATTCACAGCATGGCAAGAAAAAGTTTTTAAGAATTTACATTGGGAAAATGTAGTAATTAATATCAATGGTGAATACCTTAACAACTTGGGATTTTCAGATGACATAGTTGTGTTTAGTGAATCAGAGAAGGAATTACAAAAGATGATAGATTTTAATGGAGAAACCAGACATGCAGAACTGAAAATGAATATGAGTAAAACTAAGATAATGTTCACTGAAAATGTAGAGAGAAAACAAATAAGAGTTACGGATGAACCTCTATCGATTGTTAATGAATATACTTACTTTGGATAAACAGTGAGTGTTTCCCTAGGACGCACGACTGAACTCAAAATAAGGATAAGCATAGGATGGAAAGCATTTGGTAAACAAAATGAGATTATTAAAAGTAAAATGACGCTTTCTCAAACGAAAAATATTTAATGAGAGGATCCTACCAGTATTAACTTATGCATCAAGATCTTGGAGGCTTACTAAAGCCTTAGAACATAAGCTATTTCCAACTTGAAGAGCTATGGAAAGAATTGCGATAAGAATAGCAATAAGAGACAGAAAAAAGAACAACATAGATGAGAGAGCAAACTAAAGTAGAGGCTGCTTTAAAATCTAAGAAAAAGAAATGGACGAGATCATGATGACCGGTAGATGGAAATGGTTTGGGAATGCTCTTCGCACTCCCCAAACGAAATTAGTTCACCAAACGATCAGTTGGGCTCCACAAGGCGCTAGAATAGTTGGAAGGCTCAGGCCTATATGGCTGATGACTATGAAGCGTGAAGTATATGATTTATGGATGAGAAGTATTGAATTAAAAGGTAAAAGGCAATTGGTGAAATCTAATCGAAGACCATTGCGTTAATAGGCATAGGAGGAGAGAATTATGATATATAAATCGTAAAAAAATTATCGCACATTACCACAAGACCAAAAACAAAGATAAAAAAACACATAACAGCACAATAAAAATAGAAAGAATGGAGAGGTAAGTTTTGTCTCCATCTAAGACAAAAAAAAATACCTCTCCTATTCTTTTGTTAAAGGAGAAACAAGATCAATATTTGGGAAGCTGTCGACTCAAGAAAATAGACAAGAAAAGAAACAGATAAAAAAGTCCTTTCCAGTTACTTGCGATCTCGTATTTGTGGTGAATTCAAGCAAACGTTTTTGTATTTGTGGTGAATTCAACCAAACGTTTTTGTATTGGTAGTGAAATCAACCAAGCTTTTTTTTTGGTAATAGTGGTGAATTCAGCCAAACGTTATTGTGTTAGTGGTGAATTCAACAAAACTTTTTTGTATTTCTGGTGAATTCAACCAAACGTTTTTGTATTGGTAGTGAAATCAACCAAGTTTTTCTTTTTGGTAATAATGGTGAATTCAGCCAAACGTTATTGTGTTAGTGGTGAATTCAACCAAACGTTTTTGTATTTCTGGTGAATTCAACCAAACGTTTTTGTATTTGTGGTGAAATCAACCAAACTTTTGTGGTAATAGCGGTGAATTCAGCCAAACATTATTGTGATAGTGGTGAATTCAACAAAACGTTTTTGTATTTCTGGTGAATTCAACCAAACGTTTTTGTATTTGTAGTGAAATCAACCAAGCTTTTTTTTTTTTTTTGGTAATAGTGGTGAATTCAGCCAAACGTTATTCTGTTAGTGGTGAATTCAACAAAACGTTTTCGTATTTGTGGTGAATTTAACCAAATGTTTTTGTAATTGTTGGGATTTCAATTAAATGTTTTGTATTTGTAGGGTATTTAACTAAACGTTTTTGTATTTTTTGTGAACTCAACCAAGTGTTTCAGTGTTTGTTTTGAAATTAACCAAACGTTTCAGTGTTTGTTTTGAATTCAACTAAACATGTTTGTTATTTGTGGTGAATTCAGCCAAACGTGGTTGTTATTTGTGGTGAATTCAAGCAAACGTTTTATATTCATGGACGAATTCAACTAGAAGTTTTTGTATATGTGGGAGATACAACTAAACGTTTTTGTGTTTGTGGGGAATACTACCTAACATTGTTTTTTGTAAACCCATTCATTTGGAAATTCAACATTTGTACGAATACTTTAAGGGGACTTCGAAGACTGATCTTCATGTGGTTGTATACTGATGCGTCATTGCCCTCTGTCATGTTCAGGAAAACAATGCTTTTCATTTAATTATTTTCGCAATCCTATCGGCTAATTTTAATCGCAATAAATAGTTCATATTCAGATTGTCATGGGATTTATTTCAATATGGAACTACTAAATTCAAACATTATTGGCTATTCTATACTCTGGAGTATACTGTTTCTCACATTATGTCGTCATTGTATTAACCACGACACGTGTATAAGTAAAATGAGGACTGCTTGTTACCACAGTTTATAGTCGTAATAATGGATTCTGGATAGAGAGTTTACTGCTTATATGTATGATATCAACCAAACAACAGAGACGTTTATTTTGTAACCAAAATTGGTCCATTAAAGGAAAAATACAGTACTTATTGCATATCCCTCTTCATGAAGAGCATAGCTATTTTATACTAATGACTACGGTAGATGTTAGATTGTTGTAACTGAGAATTTACTCATCATGTGCAAGTAAGTAACAGGAACAGAATAATGGGAGAAGACTTAAACTCGACTTAATTATAATTTACGTTGTCATTTAAAGCATGAACGATCCTTTACATAATACGCCAAGTGCCTACAGACATACTTGGCAAATACACACCGGTCGTATCCGGCTAGGCCAGCTGCAGAGTATTTAGTATTTTTTTTATTTTTCAATTATATTTTTTTCAAAGTTATATTTCTCTCTCTCTCTCTCTCTCTCTCTCTCTCTCTCTCTCTCTCTCTCTCTCTCTCTCTCTCTCTCTCTCTCTCTCTCTTATACTTTTAATATTAGAAAATGTAAGGTTCCACAATTGTAACGTTTATTAAGAATATTTTATCCATAAACCCAAAATTCACTAATATTTCCCTGGGGAGTAATCTGGTTTGTGAATCAAG
Organism: Palaemon carinicauda; assembly: GCF_036898095.1. Classification (NCBI taxonomy): domain Eukaryota; kingdom Metazoa; phylum Arthropoda; class Malacostraca; order Decapoda; family Palaemonidae; genus Palaemon; species Palaemon carinicauda. The sequence goes on along the minus strand of NC_090740.1, from coordinate 72,673,893 downwards.
GAAAGCATTGAAAAAGGTGATATAATATTTGAATAAAAAAAAAAAACCAGAAATGTCGGACTGAGAATTATGTTCAATGAAAATGCAGAGAAAAAAACAAAGGTTATGGCTGAACCTTTAGTTAATGAATATACAGGACGTACTTAAGTTATTTGCTTGTACGGGAGATCGAAAGTAAAAGAAAGATAAGCTTGGGATAGAAAGCATTTGGTAAACAAAAGGAGACTATGAAAAGTAAAAGGCCCCTTTCTCTAAAGAGAAAAGTATTTAATCAGATGGTCCTACCAGTATTAACTTATAAATCGAGAACTTGGAGCCTTACTGAAGTCTTAGAGCATAAGTTAGTTACACCTCAGGAGCAATGAAAAAAATAATAAAAGGAAAAAGACTAAGAGACAGAAAAAAAGCAACATGAATATGAAAGCACACTAAAATAGAGGATATTTCAAGAACAGGTAAAAAAAAAAAAAAAGAAAAAAAAACAGCAATGGAAATGGGCAGGCCATATAATAAGAATGACATATAGGCTTTGCAAAAAAAAACAGAAGAAGGAAGCGAAGACGATGGACTGACGAGCTAAGAAAATATGTATTTATAACCTGGCATAGAAAGACCATACATTATTATTATTATTATTATTATTATTATTATTATTACTATTATTATTAATTGCTAAGCTACAACCCTAGTTGGAAAAGCAGGGTGCTATAAGCCCAGGGGCTCCAACAGAGAAAATAGCCCCGTGAGGAAAGGAAACAAGGAAAAACTAGAATATTTTAAGAAGAGCAACATCATTGAAATAAATATCTCATATAAGAACTATGAACACTCTAACAAAATAAGAGGAAGAGAAATAAGATAGACTAGTGTGCCAAGATATACCCTCAAGCAAAAGAACTCTAATCCAAGACAGTGAAGACCATGGTACAGAGGTTATGCCACTACCCAAGACTAGAGATCAATAGTTTGATTTTGGAGTGGCCTTCTCCTAAAAGAGCTGCTTACCATAGCTAAAGAGTCTCTTCCACCCTTACCAAGTGTGAAGTGCCCACTGAACAATTACAGTGCAGAAACCCCTTGGGTGAAGAAGAACTGTTTGGTTATGTCAGTGTTGTCAGGTAATTGAGAACAGAGGAGAATATGTAAAGAATAGGCCATACAATTCTTTGTATGTGTAGGCAAAGGGAAAATGAACCGTAACCAGAGAGAAGGATTCAGTGTAGTATGGAATGGACTAGTTATGTCTGAATATATATATATATATATATATATATATATATATATATATATATATATATATATATATATATATCAAATAAGCCATGTATATCAATACATTAAAGTCTGGATTCTCTTAACGACCTCGGGATCAGAGCCCCAGGCGAAATCACTCAAAGACTATAGTATCTGACCGTTCAGGTTTCAAACCCTGGTCCAGGATACTTGTATGACATTGACCATACCACTTAGCCACGGAGAAGTCTTTGTGGCTAAGTGGTATGGTCAATGTCATACAAGTATCCTGGACCAGGGTTTGAAACCCGGCCAGTCAGATATTATAGTCTTTGAGTGATTTCGCCTGAGGCTCTGATGCTGAGGTCGTTAAAAGAATCCAGACTTCAATGTATTAATATATATGGCTTAATCGAAATAGGAAAAAACACGTTTAAATGTGCAAAATTTATCAGATATACATACATATATATATATATATATATATATATATATATATATATATATATATATATATATATATATATATATATATATATATATATATATACATATATATATATATATATATATATATATATATATATATATATATATATATACATATATATATATATATATATATATATATATATATATATATATATATATATATATATATATATTCAAATTTCAAATAAGCCATATATTTTAATACATTATTGGCTGGATTCGCTTAACGACCTCGGGTTCAGTCTCTCGAGGTGTAATCAATCTATTTTCCTTTCTCGCTAGTGGCGATTCATGCTTTATTCTTCTTTCTTTGAGGTGGTGATTTATGCTTTATTTTCCTTTTTCTCTGCTGAGGATTTATGCTTTATTCTCCTTTCTCTCTGGTGGTAATTATTTCTTTATTCTCTTTTATCTTGGGTGATAATTAATGGTATATTCTCTTTTCTCCCTGTCGGAAATTTATACTTTATTCTTTTTTTTTCCTGGTTATTATTTATGCTTTATTCTCCTTTCTCTGTTCTTAATTTATGCTTTATTTTCCTCTTTCTCTGTTGGTGACTCATGCTTTACTCTACTTTCGTTAAGGAAATAATATATTGTCTATTCTCCTTTCTCTCTGATTGTGATCTATGTTCTATTCTCTATCTCTCTGATGAGTATTTATGCTTTATACTCCTTTCCCTCTGGGGCGATTTATTTTTTATTCTCCTTTCTCCTTTGTGGAGATTTATGCTTTATTCTCCTTTCTTCATTGTCGTGATTTATACTTTATTCTCCTTTCTCTCTGGTGGTAATTTATGCATTCTTCTCCTTTCTCTCTGGTGGTAATTTATACTTAAATCTCCTTTCTTTCAGATGGTGATTTATGAGATATTCTCATTTCTCTCTGGCGGTAATTTCCACTCTATTCTCCTATTCTTTTTTCGCTGTGATGGTGATTCATTCTGTATTCTCCTTTCTCTCTGGTGGTAAGTAAATCTTTATTCCATTTCATGTCAGGGGGCATGTTATGCTTTATTCTACTTTCTCTCTGATGGTATTTGATGCTTTATTCTCATTTCTCTCTCGTGGTAATTAATGCTTTATTCACTTTTTTCTTGAGTGGTAATTCATGCTTCATTCTCCTCTTTCTGAGTGGTGATTTAGGCTTTATTCTCCTTCTTTAAGGTGGCAATTATTATTTTATTGTCCTTTCTCTGGTGTTGATTTATGCTTCATTCTTCTTTCTCGCTCGTGGGGATTTATGGTTTATTCTCCCTTTTTTTTTTTAGATGATTTATGCTTCATTCTCCTTTCTCTCTACTGGTGATTCATGTTTTATTCCCCTTTCTTTCTGGTGGTAATTTATGCCTTATTTTCCTTTCTCTTTAGTGGTGATTTATGTACTATTCTAATTTCTTTCTTGTGGTAATTTATGTATTATTCTCTTTTCTCTCTGGTGTTGATAAATGCTGCCTTCTCCTTTATCTCAGGTGGTAACTTATGCTTTATTCTTCTTCCTCTCTTGTGGTAATTAATGCTTTTTTGGGTTTTTCTAGGGTGTTTTTTATGAATTGTTCTCCTTTCTCTCAGGTGGTGATTTATTCCTTATTTTCCTTTCTCTCCGATGAGGATTTACGCTTTATTCTCGTTTCTTTCTGGTGGTGATTTATGATTCATTCACCTTTCTCTCTGGTGTTAACTAGTTCTTTATTCTCCTTTTTTCCGCAATGGCAATTCATGCTTTATTCTCCTCTCTCTCCGGTGAGGATTTATACTATATTCTCCTTTCTCTCCGGTTGTAATTAATGCTTTATTCTCCTTCCTCTATCGTGGAAATATATACTTTATTCTCTTAATTCTCTCTGGGGGTTATTTATACTTCATTCTCTTTTTTTCTCCAGTGTTATTTTATGTTTTATTTTTCCTTCTCTCTGGTGGTAATTAATGCTTTATTGTTCTTTCTCCCTAGTGGAAATTTATGCTTTATTCTCTTTTTCTTTCATGGGATTATCCATGCTTCATTCTCCTTTCTCATAGGTGGTAATTTATTCTTTATACTCCTTTCTCTCTGGTTTACATTTATGCTTTATTGTCTTTTTTCTCTGGTATAGACTTGTTATATTCTTCTTTTTTTCAGATGGTGATTCAAGCGTTGTTCTCCTTTCTCTTTGGTGGTAATCTATACTATATTCTCCTCTCTGCCTGGTGGTAATTTATGCTTTATTTTCCTTTTTCTCAGGAAGTCAGTCTTGTTTCATTATTCTTTTTTAAGGGGGTGATTAAGGCTTTATTCTAAATTGTCTCTGATCGGGAATTATGATATATTCTCATTTCTCTTTGATGGAAATTTATGCTTAATCTCCTTTCTCTTTGATGGAAATTTATGCTTTAGTTTCCTTTTTCTCTGGTGGCGATTTATGCTTAATTTTCCTCTCTTTCAGGTGGTGATTTAGGCTTCATCCTCGTCTCCCTCAGAGGGTATTATATACTCTATTCTTTTTTTCTCTCTGGTGATAATTTATGTTTTATTTTCCTTTCACTTGGGTGGTGATTCATGCTTTATTCTTCTTTCTTTGGGGTGATTATTTATGCTTTATTCTCTTTGCTCTCTGTTGAGAGTTTATGCTCTATTTTCCTCTCTCTTTCTCGTGGTGATTTATGCTTTATTTTCCTTTCTATCTGTTAGGGATTTATACTTTAGTCTAGTTTCTCTCTGGTGAAATTTTATGTTTTATTTTCCCTTTTCTCTGGAGTTGATTAATATTATACTCACTTTTATCTTGGGTGGTTATTTATGCTTTATTCTCCTTTCTCCCTACCGGAAATTCATACTTTTTTCTTTATTTTTCTCTGGTGGTTATTTATGCGTTATTCTCTTCTTTCACTGTTGGTGACTCATGCTTTATTCTTCTTTCGTTGAGGGAATAATTTATAGTTTATTCTCCTTCCTCCCTGCTGGTGATCTATGATCTATTCTCTTTTTCTCTGATGGTAATTTATGCTTTATATTCCTTTCCCTCTGGTGGTGATTTATGCTTTATTCTCCTTTCTCTTAGGTGGTAATTAATTCTTAATTCTTCTTTCTTTTAGATGGGGATTTATGTGTTATTTTCATTTCTCTCTAGGGGTAATTTACACTCTATTCTCCTTTATGTCTGGTGATAATTTATGCTTTATTTTCCTTTTTCTCAGGTAGCGGTTTATATTATATTCTTTCTTTAAGGTGGTGATTAATTCTTTATTCTACTTTCTCTCTGATGGGGATTTATGCTTCTATTCTCCTTCTTTTTGGAGGGGATTTATGCTTTAGTTTCCTTTTTCTCTTATGGCGATTCATGCTTCATCTTGCTGTCTCTCTGGTGGCCATTTATACTTTATTAATGATAATTTATGTTTTGTAATCCTTTCAATCAGGTGGTGATTCAGGCTTTATTCTTCTTTCTCTGATATGGTGATATATGCTTTATTCTCCTTTCTCTCTGGTGGGGATTTATGCGTTATTTTCATTTCTCTCTGGTGGGAATCTATATTTTTTTCTCCTTTTTCTCTTATGAGAATTTATGGTTTTATTTATTTTTTTCTGGTGGTGATTTATGCTTTATTTTCCTTTTTCTCTGGTGGCAATTTATACTTTATTCTCCTTTCTCTCTTGTGCTATTAGATTATTTATTCTCCTTTCTCTAAGGTGATGGTTCGTGCTTTTTTTCTCTTTCTTTGAGGAGGTGATTTATGCTCTATTCTCCTTTCTATCTTTAGATAATGTGTGCTTTATTCTCCCTATTCTCAGGTAGTGCAGAATTATCCCCCACCCTTGAGTAGCCCGTTGCTGAGGCTAGATAGTTTATTTTGATAGGAAAAAATGAGAACGCTGAGTAAACACGATGTTGCAAACAACCAGCAGGCTTTTGAAAAAGACTAAGAGTCTTCACATTCTTCATATTTGTTTGTTGTTAGTACATTCTTTTCTTTTTACATTTACAGCATTACATATGTAAATATTGTATATTGTTTTTTATTGTTGTTTTCCTTTTTAGATTTCCTCTTAGGGGAGGTACTTTTCCCAGAACAAGAAAACATATTCATATTTCATTGCCTTGTCTCTGACATTTTCAAAGACAGCTTTAATTTGAATCCAGGATTGTATTTTATGAAGGAATTCTCAAGGCCCTTGTCTTGATGGAAGCAAAGTGTGGTTATGGGATACAAAGAATTGAAATAAGTAATAATCAAATACTTGATTAGAACACGTGAAATAAGGTGAAATGAAAGTGAATATGAAAGTTCCTTGTTATATTATTTTGTGGAATCATTTGTAATTTCCTTTATATCCTTCCCTTTATAGCCAATTTTGTCTTTTATTTGATTACTTTCCTTTCTGTTTTGAAATTAGATTTCTGATATTCCCTTGCATGGAGTTTTTTGTATGAAAGTATATGGAAGTATTTTCTAGAGTGTTCATTTATGATCAGACTATCGAAGTATGAATATCGCAGTGAACATTGTTTTTTCTTCTTAAGAGATTCACATATGTGGGTTTTGATAGCCTATCGGATACGTCCTTGCCTGGCAATCTGCTGGACGTGAGTTTGTGATCGGCTCAACTGCTAAAGATGCTAGTAGTGTCTCCAGCCACACTATTCTTGTGAACAATAAATGGAGTGTTTGGTGAAGCCTATGGGTGTATCTAATGAGTCATTAGTAATCATTGATTAGTTTGATGGAGAGGGGTCATTGGGTTTTCCTTTTGAACTTTGAACATTTAAATTCTATTTAGAATTACATTAGTATGAAATCTGTAATATATTGCCACAAAATCGTAAGCAAAAGAAAATCAAGAAGAAATCAAATAACAAGTGTATAGATACCCGGATCAAAATGAGGGAAAGAGTAGTACTTGGCAACGGACGAAAGAAATGCACAATCTGTTTGTTTGTATGTTGGTCGACCCTCTTCTGCCACAAACACATAATGCATTGCTTACGTTTTGAAATTTCATTTCTTAGGAGGATCTAGTCTTTCTCTTTGCTACCATTTGCCGTCGGGGAAGATAGATTATGGCTAAATAATAGTCTAAAATTACTGGGAGTTGGCTTGAAATGTTCTCCCTGTAAATCTGTGTCACGCAGAACATGTTTGGAAAATATGTCTTTAATGAACCTTATAATGTCTTTCTGAATCCTTTTATTTCTCGGCCAATGTTTGAATTACTGATGATAAAATATTTGGCCTCTGTCTTCTGTCCTTATTTCATTATGATTATCCCCACAAATTAAGTAGCTAAGAACCATTTCATTGGGGTAAAGGTTAAAATCTTTTTAACAGCATCTGAAATCTATTAATGGGCATAAATTAACTATCTACCGAACAGCTGACTCTTTAAAAAATAATCCTCATTCGAAAGGTACTTCGTTTACTTGATGTCAAAAAAGAATGTTACTTCCATGAACTAAGTTAAAAACAATATTGTTAACTTCTTCATATTATTATTATTATTATTATTATTATTATTATTATTATTATTGTTGTTGTTTTTGTTGTTGTTGTTGTTGTTTTTGCTATTGTTGTTGTTGTTGTTGTTATTGTTGTTGCTGTTGTTGTTTTTGTTGTTGTTGTTGTGAGATCCATAACAGTTTTCTCAAATTTAATCCATTCTAGATGATCTTACCCCTTAATATATGCCTCGTGCCTTTGATCCGTTTTCTCTAACCTCTCCTCATTTACCTATTCAGTTTCTTAAAGATATCTTGCGTCACTTTCCTTTCTCCTTTGAAAGCCAATTTATAAGATAAACACCATTTGAGTCCAAGAAAGCAGAATTGGAGCAATATGTGTAAACATAATACTTTCCCTAATAGGATATTATCCATTGTGATGGTACGTAGATTCTAAACTGTGATGGTTTGCACCCCCCCCCCCCCCCGGCTTTCTCCAAGACACCTTAATCAAACAAACGACTATCACAGGAGGAGACATTAGAGATGAGTGATATCACCTACCACTTCTGGCGCCCTGTGAGCGTAGGCAACACTCCTCCCCACAATATGGGCATGGTTTGGTACCAGGGTATGGGATATGAGGGCATGGTGGCACGTGTCCCCTTCATACCCTCTGGGACGTTTGCCAAAGTAACGGTAGGGTGTCAAGAAGATCTACTGATGAGTATTATCGTTGATACTTTAAGAATCCTGCGTCCAGATTGAAATATGAGTGATTAGATTATTATCTTTGGTGTTTAACGAGCGTCGTACCATGTGTGACTTGTCCTTAATGATTCATTTGTTAGCATCTATAACTATCCTTTGTATTAAGCAAAAGCGCATTGCATAGTCAACTATATTTATCTAGAAATACATTTCTTGGGGTGAATATTCTCGTGACGTGAGATCATCTTTGCAACAGTTTTATTCTCCCAGTTCTATCATATTATATTTCTTTTCACGTGTTATCTATAATGTTACATGTGAGCATAACTCGATGACTTTTTAAGATGAAGAGAAACAGTTACCCAATAGTGTATTATAGTGGAGATATAAAAACAAATGAAGAAATGTGGTGTGCATAATATAATTAGTATCGTTCGAATCTTACCTTATAATTTCCTCCTGGTTAATAACTGCATAAAGCACATGGTTACGATGAAAGAATAATACTATGTAATATGCATATGTATTGCACGTAGATATATCCAATCTTAATCATAGTTTGTTATGTGAAATTATAGATTTTTTATAAAGCATAAAGTTTATTACATTGAAATTTTATTTCGTGATTTTCCTTTAATTTATTTTGTTTCATATTTACCATTTCCCAAGGAAGGTCTTAAATCTATTCTAATTTCTAGATGTATAAAAATGCAAAATAAGTAATGTATTCCTGAGTATTGTTTGTAGAGTGTCTGGCACAATGGATAGCCACGCACTCTTGTTTTTAATAACAACCTTCTCAGAATGATGACAGTTATGAAAACTTTCAAGATGCCTGGTGTGAACCACTGAGTTGCAACATTGTCTCCAATAACATTGAGAAATTCTTCTTCTTCTTCTTCTTTGTTAGTGCCATAGCCTCTGTACCATGGTCTTCCACTGTCTTGGGTTAGAGTTCTCTTGCTTGAGGGTACACTCGAGCACACTGTTCTATCTAGTTTTTCTTCCTCTTGTTTCGT
>NC_090740.1:72647524-72660024 GCF_036898095.1 Palaemon carinicauda | reverse complement strand
TTATTTCTTGCAATATAAAATAATACTTAGAAAAATTTATTTAGTGAAAGAAATCGATTATGTGAAACATGTGAGGATCTTGCTCCAAAATCATATGCGTAACTGAAAATACATGATGAAAAGCCTTTTCGATAAAAATCTTTGAAAAACGGGGAACTGCTTTTGGAGAAAAGGATGTGCCATTGGTGCTATAAATGGAGAAAGAACAAAATGGAGAGTGTTACCAAGAGGGGGGAATTGCCCCATTAAGAAGTAATTATAAGGAGGGGGACGTTAATAAGGGTGGAGTGAGTGGGTCAGAGTGTGGAAAGCCATTATGTTGGTCGTCAACCTCTTTCCTTTATGAAAGACCAGAGGAAATATATGTTAAAAGGGTCCATAATTTAAAAATTCATAGCTTCCAGAAAATACCATTTTTCCTACGCTTGAATGATTTACTTTTATCATAAGTTCCTCAAATACAAAAGAAAAATAAAGGAAAAAAAATGGAGAAATAGTTATACACTAAACATACTCATGTAAAATCATAAAAGTATATAACTTTGTAACAGTTTCGACGAATATATGATATGAACCGGCATAGTTTTCTCACACAAAATCGTTGTTCGTCTGTAACGATGAAAATGTATCTAAGTACAAATTAAAACGCAAAAAATAATTTACATAGAAATGCAAAATTATGTTGCTGGTCCTGATACGGATTAATTCTTGTCTTTTCGGGGTTGTGGTAGCCGTTGTGGCAACGCCCCTAACTGGTGAACGCCAGACTGGGGTTCGAGTCCCGCTCAAACTTGTTAGTTTCTTTGGTCACTGCAACTTCACCATCCTTGTGAGCTAAAGATGGGGGTGTTTTGGGGAGCCTATAGGTCTATCTGCTGAATCCTCAGCAGCCATGGCCTGGCCCTTCTTGGTCCTAGGTTGGGTGGAGAGAGGGCTTGTTCGCTGATCATATGTAGATATGGTCAGTCTTTAGGGCATTGTCCTGCTCGATAGGCTAATGTCACTGTCGCTTGCCTTTGCCATTCATGAGCAGCCTCTAAACCTTCAAATCATGTAACTTTCACTGTACCGGAAGTGGTTCAGTGACAGCTACCGTCGGTATTACTAAATTGGTTCGTTCCCATTATGTACCCGTCAATTATGTCCGAGGTCGCTAAGGCGCCAAAGAAAATCATTGAGTCTTATGCTGATGTATCTTTACTATTTTATCGTACAAACTGTATCTCCTTACAAGAAAACACGTTATAGCCTTACACGCGAAAAACTTATATACTCAATCTATTATTTTGTCTGTAGGCATATTGCTGTGTAAGGGATTCATTCAGTATCAGATAAAGTGTCTTAGAACTCTTAGTAAATTTCATAAAAATTTTAACTAATCTTAATACCATCATAGGTATCCAAATCTTCAACAACATTCTTATCTTTTTGTAAAGTAATAATCTCAGTTAGTCAGTATGAAATAATTTTGCAAAAATTACGCCAAATCTTTACCTATAATAGTAAAACGTCAATGAAAATTTCACCTAAAAATCTTGACATGTTTTTCTTCTCCGGATTACGCTATTATAGAGTCTATGTTTCTTCCTTTCGTAATTTTCGCCTTTCAGTGCGTGACAAAGGTGACATGAATTCAAATAACCTTTGTCATTTTTATCCTGTTGCTCGACGATGAAAGAAAAAAGTCTGAAATTCTAGAGAACTGACTTTGTCACTGCAATATACTCTATGGTCAAAACAAATATTTTTCTTCTTTCAAATGCTATTATAATACTATTTCATTCTTAGTAGTTGGACAGAGTCATATGACGCGGATGTTAAGTCTTTGATGCACTTGATCCTTTAAATGCGTAATCTTAATAGTTTACAGAGCTTTCTGTATCAAAATAATAACTAAGAGTATTTAACTAAAAATATATTTAATCTACATTATCGATTTCTATCCCATAGAAATAGTTCGTTTATTTTGGACATTTTTTTTTTTATTTAAAGTTTGTTTTACTCTCGTTTTACATTTCATATTTTCAAATATATTTTTGTAACTTTTTAGAATGAATTTTGACAGCGTTTCAACCCTCTAACTATTGTTTGCTTTCAGAAATTTTATCAAATCTCCAGACTCAAAGCCACCCTTAAAAAATAATTGATTTCCTTGTCCTCCTGTCTAGCATCTTCAATAGTGAAATGTTTCATTATATTCACCATGTTATTGTATCTATTTAATTGGATGTAATTTCTTACCGTTTAGATTTTTGTTTTGATTGACTTATTGTATTTTATGACAATATTGTCTGATCAAATCTTAAATATCTTAGATCAGTACACAGCAATAAACACAGTTTCTACAATATCAAGAAAGGCTCATCTCTGCTAAGAAAGTCAGCACTCTCAGAGTACGTGTTGATATGAGAGCATTCAACAGAGAGGCAAAATTTTCCAGGAAACGAGAGAGGGCTTGGAAGGTAAGAAGTGACTGGTGGAAAGATAAACGAGCTCTTGGTGGACCTTTGGTGCAAGTTCATCTCGGATGCACCAGTTAAAGTATAAATGTGGCCGAATCTATCACTGCATTATATCTGTCTGGAGCCACCACTTGTTAGACTAAACAGTTCAGTGTTGAAAAGAATTCTCAAAATTCTAATAAATATTTTCATCAAAAACCGTAAAATGTAAATGCTTTACTTTAAAAGAAGTAGATGTTTTTGCACATCAAACTTTAAACAAATCGGGAATGAAATATGTTCCTCGTTATCATACCATATAAGCATGACAGCTAATTCTTTTTTCCACGGTAGAATATCCAGTGATTTCGTAAAAATTTATTCATTCGTCTAGGACAGTCTGGTTTCAGTAAATCAAGCAATGTTATCTGTCGATGAATGAAAAATACATTTACAATGAAAATCGGAAATTCCATTTAAATAATGAATAAAATTCTTAAAAAATTAAGCTTTACTGAATATCTTAGCATTGTTTACCAATTTTCCATATTAGCAGTTATTCAAGATACACGTGACCATTTACACGTATATAAATGCCATAGAAATGCATCTGGCACAAAAAGAATAATCTTGTATTCGATCTTCACTGTCAGCAAATAGAATAGATAATCCACAGTCATGTGAAAATGATAACAGAATCAAAAAGAGATGCCAACATATCAATAATAACAGCGATTTCTGCAGAGAATGTATATCACAAGAAAAGTATAATAAAGTTCTCTAAGATTTAACATAGAATTTTACCAGTAAACCTTAGTGAATCAAAAAGAAAAGATAATAATGTTTTCTAAAAGTTAATCTATATCTTTACCACAAAATATAAAATTATTAAAATAATATAATAATAATAGTCTCTTAAAAGTAATCTAAAATCTTATTGAAAATAATAAAGAATAAAAAAACAAAACAATAATGTTCTCTTGAAGGTAATCTAAAACTTTATCAGAAAACAATAAGGAATCAAGACAAGAGGATTATAAAATTTTCCGAAAGTTTATTTAAAACGTGACCAGCAAACAATAGTGAATCAAAACAAAAATGGAATGATAAACTCCTCCAAAAGTTAATACAAAACTACCAGGAGGCGGTAGTGAAGTCAACTCGAGAGATACGCGAAAAGAGATGGTTCTTGCACTCTACCAGGTACAGTATTAATCCTCAGCTTTAGCCACTGACAAGAGGAACTCGCCTTTAAACAATCAATGGATCTTTTACGCTACAATGCCGACACTCCAGTACCCCATTTGATTTCCACGTGGCACAACACTCCTGCCAAAACATGGTGGAGGCTTCAACAGGTTACATACTTTATGATTTTTTCCTTTTTTTGGGGGGGGGGGAGGTGGGCGTTGTCGGATACTACGAGAAGGGGGAGAGTAATATGTTCTTCTTGGCACTGTGTCCTAAATAATGATTTTAATAACATCAATTTTTTTCAACAATTTCAGCAATAACTTAAAAAAGCACTCTGAGAGGGCAGACCTCCACCATGGTAGCATATTTCGACGACATTTTACTCGACCTTGACCTTTGACCTTTGACCTAGGACTCTCACAATTGAATCACTTCCACGTCTCAACATAAAAATCAATCCCAGAAAGCTTCACTACCCTTGAGTAAAATTGTGGCCAGGAAGTTTTCCACAAACAAGCAGACAAACAGACATACAGGGATGAAAACATAAGCTCGTTCCAACTTCGTTGGCGGAGGTAATGATAATTTTGATAATTTCTATATTTGTTACAAGAACTTGTCTCTCTAACCATAGTGAGTATAGGAATGTGATATCCGGTGTTCCACAGGGTAGTGTTCTTGGCCCATTACTTTTCATACTATATACACATGACATGTGGTTTGGCCTAGAAAATAAGCTTGTTGCATATGCAGATGATGCTACTCTCTTTGCATCAATTCCATCCCCTGAATGTAGATCTGGGGTTGGTGAATCCCTTAATAGAGATTTAGCTAAAATTAGTGCATGGTGCAAATTATGGGGTATGAAGTTAAATCCTAACAAAACTCAAAGTATGATTGTAAGTAGGTCAAGGACGGTGGCTCCTCAACATCCGGATCTCAGTATTGATAATGTTTCTTTAAATTTGTATGACTCTTTCAAAATTTTAGGCGTGATTCTTGACAGCAAATTTACTTTTGAGAAACATATAAGGTCTGTGTCTTCTTCAATTGCACAAAAAATTGGCTTATTGAGAAAGTCTTTTAAGATATTCGGTGATCAATCTATTCTGAAGAAGTGTTTTAATTCTTTTATTCTACCTTGTTTTGAGTATTGTTCTCCTGTCTGGTCTTCAGCTGCTGATTCTCATCTTAATTTGTTGGACAGAAACTTACGGTCTATTAAATTTCTTATTCCTGATCTAGATATTAATCTCTGGCACCGTCGATCAATTAGTTCATTATGCATGTTGCATAAGATTTTTCATAACTCTGACCATCCTTTACATTCAGATCTCCCTGGACAATTCTATCCTGTTCGTAATACTAGGCAGGCAGTTAATTCTAATAGCCAGGCCTTCTCCATCATGAGACTCAGTACTACGCAGTACTCTAGAAGTTTTATTCCAGCTGTTACCAAGTTGTGGAATGATCTTCCTAATCGGGTTGTTGAATCAGTAGAACTTCAAAAGTTCAAAGTTGGAGCAAATGCTTTTTTGTTGACCAGACGGACATGAGTCTTTTTATAGTTTATATATGACATTTTTGTTGTTGACGTTGTTAATAGTTTATATATGATATATCTCTTTTGACATTACTTTTTTTAGAATGATTTATTGTTAATTTGTTCTCTTCAGTTATTTATTTCCTTATTTCCTTTCCTCACTGGGCTATTTTTCCCTATTGGAGCCCCTGGGCTTATAGCATCTTGCTTTTCCAATTAGGGTTGTAGCTTGGATAGTAATAATAATAATAATAATAACGCTTTGCTCTACGCTTCAGTGAATATTAATGTATGTGTGTTATTACAAAAGTCCCTTTTCCCTTTTGGTGAGTATGAATCAAATAGGGTTAATTAAGCTCAATATTTATCCACAAGTCTTTGTTACGAGGCTGGTGGTAAAAATTCGTCTTTTTCCTAGAAGGCATTGACACGGGTTGGCTGACAAATCTACAATCACAAACAAATTTCATTTACATCGATTTTTTTTATTCTTTTTTTTTTTTTTTTTTTTTTTGCTACGGCATAAACACCATACAACTTCAGAGGTTTGAAAATAGAGTGGAACCATTCACTTGGACCTTACACACAAATTTTTACTTCGTTCACACATACAAACACACAAATATATATATACACACACACACACACACACACACACACATATATATATATATATATATATATATATATATATATATATATATATATATGCATATATATATATATATATATATATTTATATGTATATATATATATATATATATATATATATATATATATGTATATATATATATATATATATATATATATATATGTGTGTGTGTGTGTGTACATATATATACATATATATATATATATATATATATATATATATATATATATACATATATATATATATATATATATGTATATACATATATATACATATGTATACACACACACACACACACATATATATATATATATATATATATATATATATGTATGTATATGTGTGTGTCTTAAAAAATCCTTATACTAAAATTTACAGAGCGTCTAATGGCTAAGATTATGACGAATTGATAACATTTACATAATTATGATTTTAACTTACAATTGATTAAGTAATTACCATCTAATACTTAATTGAATAGCCATAGTTAGTCTCTCTCTCTCTCTCTCTCTCTCTCTCTCTCTCTCTCTCTCTCTCTCTCTCTCTCTCTCTCTTTAATTACAAGTGGTTTCCTATGTCCCAACGATGGCATGTACAAATAAAATAATGTAATATTTCTTTGTTTTTAAAGCAATTAATGAAGTGCTAAAAAGTTTCTATGGGCACCACGTTTTCTTAAACTGTTTTCTGGTTACATTTATGTAAATTTTCTGACACGACTGTAAGTTGCATTGAACATATTGATTATTCGTAAGACATATGACGGATGGGCACTTAAGAAACAAAGATTCTTTTCATCGGAGTTTCCATACACTTCATTATTAAGTGAGGAATCATTCTACTACATCATCCAGATAAGATTTGAATCACATAAGGTAGAATTTACGTAATGCTAAAAAAAATCATCATTGCAAATTGTGATCGTTGGTATATTTCTAGCTTGAAGTGTAAACAACTAAATAATTGTAGAGGCTAAAAATGCTCTCCCTCCATGTAATATTCTTATAAAGGGTAAAAGGTTACATTGCTCCCGCTCACATGCAAAGTTAAAATGTAATGTTTTGGTGCGTTGGTTCTTTTGTCTGCAAAAAATTCCTGAGTTTTCGTCCACCTCGGGAGTCGCCCAGCGGTTTCCTCCCTCTTAGGAATCATTGTGCTTGTTTTACACGACCTCCTTTCCTGGAACACTGCAGCGTCGGCCGAGTTATTTCGGGACAGGAATACCATCATGGGATTTGTTTTTCTTCTTTTCTGTCTGTCTGTGGCAAAATTAATCCTCTCTGCTTATCTTTTCGAAAGGTGGAATCTACTCTTGTGGATAGAACTATCTATTATCACAATGACTCTTTTATTGACATTGGCAAGTTTCAAAATAGTAATGAGTAATAAAAACAACCATAATAATGATGACGAAATATTAAAAATAATCAGTATCTTGGCCAGGGCATCAGCCACCCGTTGAGATACTACCGCTAGAGAGTTATGGGGTCCTTTGACTGACCAGAAAATAATGCATTGGATCCTCTCTGGGTACGGATAAATTTCCTTTTGTCTACACATCCACCGAATAATCTGGCCTATTCTTTACATATTCTCTTCTGTCCTCATACATCTAACAACACTGAATTACCAAACGGCTCTTCTTCAGTTAAGGGGTTAACTACTGCAAAGTAATTGTTCAGTGGCTACTTTTCTCTTCGTAAGGGTAGAAGAGACTCTTTAGCTATGATAAGCAGCTCTTCATGGGGAAGGACACTCCAAAATCAAACCATTGTTCTCTATTCTTTGGTAGTGCCATAGCCTCTGTACCATGGTCTTCCACTGTCTGTCTTGGTGTAGAGTTTCCTTACTTGAGGATACACTCGGGCACACTTATTTCTTTTCATCTTTTTTTTCAAAGTTTTTTATTTTATGTTTTTATTGTTCTTAAAATATTATATTTTAATTGTTAATTACTTCTCTTGTAGTTTCCTTATTCCCTATCCTTACTGTGCTATTTTCCTTGTTAGAGCCCTCGGGCTTAAAGCATCCTGCTTTTCTAAATAGGGTTGTAGCTTAGCAATTAATAATAATAATAATAATAATAATAATAATAATAATAATAATAATAATAATAATAGTAATAATAATAATAATGATAATAATAATAATAATAATAATAATAATAACGATGATGAAAAAAAATTCAATGGATGTTATACGATTAATATATATATATATATATTAAATTTTCATTTTTCTTTACTAATCTTCTCTTGAAAAAGTTCATCGAAGAATGAAACTGGATTTCAATCACAAAGGTTTTAAACAATCCTTTAACGTATTCTCCAATGGAATTCGGACAAATTTTATGACGAATTCGTTTAGAAGAAAGATCTAAAGTTGTTTAAGTAAGCCATTTTCATCCCATCCACTAGAGTCTCTTTAAAAGAGATTTGTTTATTGGGACTGGATCTTCTCCGAATAATAATAATAATAATAATAATAATAATAATAATAATAATAATAATAATAATAATAATAATAATAATAATAATAATAAAAATAATAATAATAACAAATAAATTCGTTGAAAAGAGAATTAGATTTATTGGAAATCGAAGATTCCGCTATTGGCAAATCACATCTAGCGACGAAAGCAATGGATTTCAAAGGATACAGGAAGCAAACAGGAACTAACTTTATAAGCCATAAGTCTACATAAACTGTGAAGCATATAAGTGATAAAAACAAAGATAATTATAACAATATTTCCTGGTACATATACATCTCATTTTACAAATAATCTTCGCTTTATATCAGGACGACGTTGAAAATTTCAGAGTTGATTCACCCTAATTAAATGTCTTATGTATAAAAATGGTCAAAAGAAAGACAATACGTCAAAATATATCTTATGACAGAATTTCATAAAATTCCTTTTAATACTTCTATGATCCAATAACACCCTTACTGTTTGGCATTGATTTATGTTTCATGAATATGCAACCACTTTTTAGCTTTTTGAAATATTATTATTATTATTATTATTATTATTATTATTATTATTCATAATTCTAAGGGAAGTTAGTAACTGGCTCCATTCCAAAAAAAAAGAAATCATGTCCCGGTTTTTTATTATGTAAAGTATTTTGATGTTAGTTAATTTTTGTCGGTTAGCAGCTAAAGTTGCGTAGGGCATGTGATTGGCAAATTCTTAAAAAAAAAAAAAAAAAAAAAAAAAAAAAAAAAAAAAAAAAAAAAAAAAAAAAAAGTATTCCTGATAACATTGAGACGAACAGCTTCGGCCGGGATAAGTACATATGAATGATATACAGTACAATGTATCATCATTATCAGCGGTTTCTAGTCCACTGCAGGACAAAGGCCTCAGACATGTTCTGCAACGCCAGTCTAATCCATCTATGCTAGTCTATACCGCAAACTTTCTTAGTTTGTCAATCCATCGTCTTTTCTTTCTTCCTCTGCTTCATTTGCAATCTCTAGGACTCATTAATGCCCATCCTTTATCTTTCATCCCATTATATGGTCTGCCATTGTCCATTTCATTTTTTACAGGTTGTTAGAATATCTTCTACTTTAGTTCACTCACGTATCCACATTGTTCTTTTTCTGTCTCTCACTGTTATTCCCATCATTATTCTTTCCATATCACTTTGAGCTGTAACTAAACTATAGAATGTTCTAAGACTTTAGTTAGACTTCAAGTATCTGATGCATTAGTTAATACTGGTAGGGCCATTTGATTAAGTACTTCTCTTTTTAGAGAAAGTGGCATTTTACTTTCCCTAAACTCATTTTATTTATCAAAAGCTCTTCGTTCCATGCTTATCGTTCTTCTAATTTTGGTCTCAGTTCCTTGTGAAACATTCCATGCGAATTTTTATTTTATAATATATAGAGGTTGGTCCATAACTCTTATTTGTTATCTGTGCATTTTCATTGAACATTATCTAAGTTTTACTCATATTAATTTTCAGTCCTACATTTCAGATTTCTCTCTTCAAATCTTCTATTATCTTTTGCATTCCTCCCATGATTCACTAAACACTATTTCATATGCAAATTTTAAGAAGTTAAGATATTCCCCATCATTGTTGATTTCTACAATTTCCCAATCTAATCTTTTTAATATTGTTCTAGGCATGCTGCATATGTGCATATGTATGTATCATTCATTCCAACGGCATATTATGGAAATAGATATTAATGAAAAAAAAATCAACAAAGAATAATACAATACACCGAGTTCTCTTGTTATTTTCTTCGAGCGTAGGGTGTCCCTCATTAGTTCTTGCCATGATAAGAATATGAAGACGTTTACTGCCTCCAATTACCTTACTGATAAGAGATTTGTAATACATCCTAAGGAAACAGAGGGACATATTTCAGATTATTACTTATGGGTCAACAACATTATTTTATGCTCCTCTCATCACTCTAAACCAAATTGACATCTTTTCAATGAGTTATAGCTACTCAAATCACTATTCTTATCTAAGTGTCGAAGTGTAAATTCAACGGATCTAATATAGCTTTTTTCTATATTATTGATAAAGCTTAAACCTCGTCAACTTATTCGGTTGTAGTTTTTCTCAAATATAATTGTAGGTTTTTATTAATGATGTCAAGCATTACTTCACTGCAACTGTTATTATCTTCTAACAATCTGGACAAATACAATAACGTCGATCTAGCTATTAGTATTCTTAATGTAATTCACAATTATAATTGAAAAAATAGTGATAAGTTATTATACATCAATCATATATGCTGTGCTTTATGGACCTGTAATTTTCTTATGTGAAATCATTTGCAAAATATAATGCATTAATAAACTTCCTAATATATGCATTAAGGAATTGTTATGGAACGTTTGATGGATCACTGTTTGGTGGATGTTGATCACCTCAAACTCAATTACTGTTAAAGGACTGTTGGTTACTGGCAGTTGAAATAAGAACATTCGTTTATCGTCAAATAATCATCTATAGGTAACATATACCTTATCTCTTGGTAGTTAAAATTACGCCTTTAAACAGTAGTTACAATTATGGCTGTGGATAATATTTGCGATTATGGCTTTGAATAATAGTTGCAATTAGGGTTGTGAACAATAGTTGCAATTAGGGCTGTGAACCATATTTCCTATTATGATTATGAATAATAGTTGCAATTACCGCTATGGACAATATTTGCGATTATGGCTATGAACAATAGTTGTAATTAGGCCTGTGAACAATAGTTACAATTATGGCCGTGAACAATACGTTCGATTATGACTCTGAATAATAATTGCAATTAAGGCTGTGAACAATATTTACAATTATGGCTATAAACAATAGTTGCAATTAGACCTGTAAACAATAGTTGCTATTATGGCTATGAACAGTATTTGCAGCTATGGCTGTGAGCAATAGTTGCAATTATAGCTATGAACAACATTTGCAGGTATGATAACAACAATAGTGGAAATTATGGCTGTGACCAATAGATCCAATTATGCCTGTGAACAATATTTGCAAATATGGCTGTGCACAATAACTGCAATTAGGGTTATGAGAAATAGTTGCAATTACGGTTGTGAACAATATTTGCAATTATGACTATGAATATTTTTTTTCTAATTATAGTTGTGAATAATAGTTTCGATTATGGCTGGGAACAATATTTGCAATTATGATTGTAAACAATTATCGGAAACTTTATTTCATCGCAGCTGTGTTAATGACTTACACGAGTTTTTATTATTTCCTTTTCTTTCCTTTCTCATTGATTTGTGACATAAGTTATGCTTATTATGATTTGTCTCCTCATCTATTAAATCGAGAGAGAGAGAGAGAGAGAGAGAGAGAGAGAGAGAGAGAGAGAGAGAGAGAGAGAGAGAGAGAGAGAGAGAGAGAGAGAGAGAACATATATATATATATATATATATATATATATATATATATATATATATATATATATTTATATGTATATATATATATATATATATATATATATGTGTGTGTGTGTGTGTATGTGTGTGTGTATGAGTGTTTGCGTGTGTTCGTGTATGCACTTTACATATGTCTGATTTTTTTCTTATATTTTACACAGGCCATTGTGCATACTTTCAAGTATTAAACTGCAAATAAGCCTTAATTGCCAAATTTCTTCCACCACACGAATAATCACACAGAAATTGAATTATATGAGAAACACATATACCCTGACCAAGATTCGAACCTATACCCCTATTTCTCTAGATGTGGTTGCCATGAAATATATAAACTATTCCCGTATAAAGCATATTCGTATTTGCGAAGCTGCTTTAGGCAGTAATGCCTTTGTTTATATATGATAGAACTATTTTAGTGCTATTAGTGTACTCAGAATATTTTATATTTCTTAATCATTATGTTTCATATATAGTATATATATTTTCTTATTTCATTTCCTAACTGGGCTATTTTCCCTTTTGACCCCTAAGGCTTAAAGTATCCTACTTCCCCAGCCAGGGATGCAGCTTAGCTAGTAATAATAATGAGGCAAACGTTGTGAACCCATAAATTTCTCGGAAATCTATGGGTCAGAGCAGGGGTCTTAGCTAGCGATGGTAATCAGTTCATACTTGGATGTTTGAACTCGTGGAAATGCCAAACGACGGCATTTACCATAGAAACGAAAA
>NC_090740.1:72632524-72635024 GCF_036898095.1 Palaemon carinicauda | reverse complement strand
GTATTTGTCATGCGTTTGTGTGTTACTTCTTTACTTTATTTCACCTTCTTGAATTCTCTATTTACATCGAGCCTCATAAATTGCACAGGTCAAACAAAAAAATTGACATTCCATGACATACCTCGAATCACTTTGCGAATCAATTTTGTGTTTGTGTATTCTCGGAGGAACCTTTCGTAGGCTGGTTTAGTTAAATAAGAAGGTAAACCCTCTTTTTTTTCTTTTTTTTTTGGCGTGATTTAGCAAGCTTGTAATGTTTAGGAGAATCAAGAGAGTACTAGAGAGTTGAAAAATTTCCAGGGTCTTTATAGCTACAAAGGTATAAATTATTAAATTTATATATATATATATATATATATATATATATATATATATATATATATATATATATATATATATATACATATACAGTATATGTATAAGGTGGCCAGCCCTTGAGTAAATAACATAAACAAATTATACAAAGCAAGGACTTGTGCAGCTAGCTACCATCCCTTCAAAGTGTCCAGACTAGGATCATCCCTGGATTATACCTGTTCTATCCGTGTAAGCCTTGTAGATAGATGGCAGAAGGCCCTTGCTTTGCGCCAGCCATACGTATCAGAGGATTTTCTCTTGAAGTACACAAAAAATAATTATAACAGAACTTCAACACACTCTTTACTTAAAAACATAACACTTTGGAACTTGACCCATGAGATATGAGATAATCCGCGAGATTCGTTTTTACTTTTCTACTTTAGAATACAGGGAATTTTGTTGTGTAACTTTTAGCGATATGTAAATGATGTATCTTTAAAAACGCCTAAAAAGATTTTTAATAAAATTGAACAAGTAAGAAGGATAATTCCGAATAACTTTAGACTTCAGTCATTTGAAATAAAATTATTCACGCAAAGAATGCACATAATATTGCACTCAAATCTTATCATCTCCCAGTTGATGGGAAAAAATGTCCCAACTTCAGATCACACTTCTTTCTGACAGCAAGAAATGATACACTATACGTCACAACCTAAACTCAAAGGGAAATATATATCGGCAACTCCAGCAAAAGATTAGACTTGGAATTACATAACAGAAACGTTTTCATTTATCTGTTTTCCCTTGATTTAGATCACGATACCTCGGGGCGACCTTACACAAGTGCACTTGACACCAGTCACAGCTCGACTGGCAGTACCCATCCGTCCGTCAGGGCCTTTCGTGTGCCGTGCCCGTTTCCACATACCCATCAAAGAAAAGAGCAAGGCAGTATTCTCTCCCGAGACAAGTAAGGCCATAGTATTCTCAAGGGATTTCAATGACTAATCATTCGTATGCATATAATTAATAGACAGATAATAATCATGGAATAAACGACTTTACAAACTTAATTTAGATATGAAATACAAAATTATACGGAAAAGGGAATAAACTAATATTTAATTTACACAAAACAAATTAACGAATAATTCTATTTCCTGATAAAATTTTCAATTGTAAATGTACAGCTAATATATTTACCAATAATAGTAAATATTTTTCGAATCATGGTTTTCAGCTTTGAATTCTGTCTCGTAGGATGACTTATATATAGTATTTACAATGATAACACTCTTACTAGATACTTGGCTATATATCTAAATTACAGTACGCTATTGATTTGGACTATATATTGAGAAAAGCAACAAGCGCATGACAAGAGTAATTTTTTATCAGACATACTGTTATCATAAAACATATTATTTTTTTAGAACAAATTTGAGCAAATGCTCAGAACCTAACAACCCCACCACTAGCACCGCACTCCCAAGCCATCAAACCTATTCCCACAGTCCTTCCCCCCTAAAAAAAAAAAAAAAAAAAAAAAAAAAAAAAAAATCACCTGTTCTGTTCGATGTAGTTTTTCTGATCGCTTAATGTGGCATTTCTTACACCCATGTTTCTTCCTTCATTATTAGACTTTTTTCATACAACGAGAATTCTCAACTGTTTGGCAATATAGGGACGCCCTGAATAGAAATCTGATTAGCTTTCCTAGGGGTATGTGTTATTAAAAGACAGCTTAATTTTTGTAATTTATGGTAAGTCGCTTTTTATTAGACACTGTTTCCCATTCATCAATATCGTGATTAAATGTAAACGCAAACGCAACAATAATATATTCATAAATATATATATATATATGTATATATATATATATATATATATATATATATATATATATATATATATATATGTATATATATATTTATATATATATATATATATATATATATATATATATATATATATATATATAATATATATATATTTATATATAAATGTATGTATATATATATATATATATACATAAATATATATATATTTTATATATATATATATATATATATATGTATATATATTGTATATGTATATACATATATATATATATATATATATATATATATCCATACATTTATATATATAAATATATATATATATATATATATATATATATATATATATATGTATTCAT
>NC_090740.1:72602524-72627524 GCF_036898095.1 Palaemon carinicauda | reverse complement strand
TACATTTGTTATTCCTTTAAGAATTTTGAATGCTTCTGTTAACTGTCCCCTTAGTCATCGAGTTTGTAGATCAAATAAATTCAAATGTTCCATCCTCCGTCAATATCCATATTGCCTTAGTATTGGAACTAGTTTGGTGACCCTAGCTTGTACTGCTTCCAGTCTATCTATATACATCTGAATACTTGGAGCCCAGAATTGTGCTCCGCATTCTAGATGGGGTCTTACTAGTGATGTGTACAGCTGTAGTATAGTGTCTTTATTTCTATAATTGAATTGTGTCTTTATATAACCTCTTAGTTTTTGTACTTTCTTTTCAGCTTCTACGTTCTGTTTGGTGAACTTCAAATCTTTGCTGATAATAATACCGAGATGTTCTTCCTGGTCCACAATTTCTATTTCATTACCCAACAGTGAGTAATCTGATAGAGAGAGAGAGAGAGAGAGAGAGAGAGAGAGAGAGAGAGAGAGAGAGAGAGAGCTTATAATGTTTCTTCAGCATTTTCCTGCAATGAACTTGGGTAGTGTCGACAGTTCCCCTTACTATAGTGTGACGGGCCGAGATAGGCTGTGACTAAGAAGGCAGGATGAAAGCAACTGAGTAACTTTATTACGGAACATCGGTTTATATATGCATAAAGTCCAGGCAAAAAGGACATAAAAACATAACAGGCAATTTCATGTTCAACCAAAAACCGCTTTTGTTAACAGTTAAGGGTGAGAAAAACAGACATGCTTATTCAGGTCCCTATCTGTGTGAGAGGAGAGCGAAGATACTAAGCATAATATATACAATAAAAGAAATGTTGTTACTATGTACAATCGTGTGACACACGGTTGGTACATGGCTCCCCACCTAAAAATGACATACTGTACATGGTAAATAGGGTGCCCTGATCTAGAGAGGCGAACTGTAGGCGGGTCATCTGGCAAGAGATAAGCAGGTTTTAGACGATCAATGGAGACCCAGTCTTCATTGCCACGAATGTTTAGTAGGAATGCTTTCGGACTGCGTCAGATCACAAGGAAAGGGCCTGTGTAAAGGGACGTTAGCGGTGGCTAGATAGTGTCGTTGCGGCAAGTCTGTCGGTATGTGATGTTTCACTGGGGGCTTGTAAGTCTGGCGGCATGGAGTAAATTTTCCCACGACGTGACGTATGCGCTGGAGATCGTCGGCGGAGGTTTCAGAAGGAAAAAATTCGGCAGGGACAACCAACGGGTTGCCATACACCATTTCAGCTGCCAAGACGTCGAGGGCATCTTTAGGAGTGGTCCTTAGTCCCAGGAGGACCCAGGGAAGCTGAGTAAACCAGTTGGAATCCTTGCAGCGGGACATCAAAGCTGCTTTGAGGGTGCGATGAAAACGTTCAACCATTCCATTGGCAGCGGGGTTGTAGGCAGTGCATACAGGTTCGGGTAAACGGCGTATCCAAAGGGTACGAAGTAGGTTCACCTCATGAGGAGAGCCGTCTGTGGCAGGTTGCAGGCGAGTGATACTGGTCATTTCCCTGAGGGTGAGCAAAGCCCTTTGGTCTCCCAACGGTTGTTAAGAGAGCTGAAAAAGCTTTGCTATACGGGAGGCTGGCGACAGTGAGTACTGCTGCAGAAGGCATGTTTTGAGGGTGTCATACACTATTGGGGTGACTCCTTCTTCACAAAACCAGTCGGATATTTTCGGGATGGTGTCCTCGGGTATCGCCGCGAGAACCTAATCTGCTTTGGTGGTTGAGCAAGTCATGCCCTTGATGCGGAACTGGACTTCTGCGCGCTGAAACCAAGCAAACGCCTCTCCGCTGGCGAACGACGAAAGTTTCAATGGGGCGGCGCCAATTTCCGTGGAGTCTGCCATAGTACCAATGACGGGGTTGGGGGGTTGTGTGGAAGGCGGGAGGAGTGAGTCGATTTCCGGGGTCACCAATGTGACGGGCCGAGAGAGGCTGACTAAGAAGGCAGGATGAAAGCAACTGAGTAACTTTAATACAGAACATCTGTTTATATATACATAAAGACCAGGCAAAAGGACATAAAAACGTAACAGGCAATTTCATGTTCAACCGACAACCGCTTCTGTTAACAGTTAACGGTGAGAAAAACAGACATGTTTATTCAGGTCCCTATCTGTGCGAGGGGAGAGCGAAGATACAAAGCATAATATATATGAAAAAAGATGTCGTTACTATGTACGATCGTGTGACACACGGTTGGTACAATATTTAATACCCAATAGTCTTGCAGCATTCTTGTACCCTCCGTGACTCCTTTCTTTATTTTATCTTGCTGTCCAACAATTGCTTTATTATTCTTCATAATATAACTGTAGGGTATTTTCCTATTTACACTTCGTTTAGAATGATATCAAAGACCCCATCATCAGGTTATAATACACTTATTCAGTAATTCAATCCAATCCCATGTATGAAGATGTCAGACAAAACAAAGCGTTATTTGAAAATTAAAGACGCACGAATAAGTATAATGTATGCCTATTTTTTATCATTGTTATAATTGGCTCTTTATATATAGTTGAATAAACATACCATTAACATGAACTGGATTTATGTGAATTTGTTTACAGGTCAAGCTGTAATGCATGACTCTCAGCTACGTCATGGCCAGAGAAAAATATGAACCTTGAAATTAGTAAGAAATTAAAATATGCAAATGATATCTAAAGCAAACCTATTGGCCATGACGATGCAGTGGAAGAAAAACCAATGTTTCTATAGACGTCCCATTAATTTTTTTCTACTAAATGATGAAACTAACAAAATGTCCCTGTTTTTCATCACGGAGCTTCTGTTTGAATATGAAAAAGAATGTGATGTAAAGAAACAGATACTCACTTGAGATACGTCTGTACAGTATTTTGTTGGCGCCTAACCTGAAAATATAAATGAGAAGTTTAAGGATACAGGAATTACACAAGCTTCCGAAAAGGGGGAAAATGTTAGAAACCTAGAAACCAAGTATTGTGCTAACCAACAAATAGACAGTTTATTAACAAACGGTTCCTCGATATACTTACTGTAATAGTGGCCTACTATCCTATTTGTAAATAATTGATTGCAATAGCATTATTTTTAGATATTCATCATTCTCAGCAAATTCTCTTCAACATAATAGACGTTTCTGCGATAAGGCTTATCCTTGAATCTTCTCTGGTAAATTTACGAGCCTCTGTATCTAAACGGATCTTACACAATCACACATCTCTCTGTGTTTGCTGCAAATTCTTCCTTTCAGCTTCTATGCCAGAACTTGGAGTGCAAAATCGTTTTTATTACATTCATAATAATAGTTTGCACTGAAAACGATCCAAGTTCTAATTCTGTTTTGTTCCTCATATCGGATTCCCCTGTTTATTGATATGACGTCTAAGATAGTTCGCATTATATGCTTGATATTAAGATTATGAATCAATTAAGAAAAAAACATGAATGCCCAAGGGTAATCCATTACATTCTAAACTAATTTCCAGTCTTATCTGTTGTTGAATCAATCAAATAGGGCTTTGTTAAGTGAAAAGAAGAATCGGAGTAATAGTGTATAGCTATTCATGAAAACGAAAATCTTATTAAATTAATTTCATTATTTGGAATAACTATCCCGATGCCTCATCGCTTTAATATAATGAATAAAATCAACACATCTCCTCTTCTTCTTTTTCTTCTTCTTCTTCTTCTTTTTCTTCTTCTTCTTCTTCTTCTTCATTACAGTTAATACGCAGTGTCCCTTTCAGAATGTGAAGTCTCTATCTCATTGGTTCGTATACAAAAGAATATTTTAATAAAAGAAATAATTACGTCACCTGTCCTTCATTTTCCGCTATCTTTTCATTTGCTCTTCCTTTTAATTAAATGAAACATTCTGGTCCCCTTTGTTTCTATCAGTGCCATCAGTTTTTGCAATTATGAGCAAAACATCGCAATAAAGAGATGGAGATTCGGATAAAAAGTTTTCTGTCTATCAATATTTTCCATTATCAGTACGAAAGAGAGCAATGAATTGAGCGCATCTGAAAAGGTTATGAATATATCTATCTTGTGTGCATAGAACACCAAATTCGGTTAATCAGAAAAAAAAGAATCGCCAAAAATTCAGTCACCAATAAAGAATTTTGAAAAATATTTTCTTCATTTTTGGACAACTTACAAGATATTCGTATCTCATTTATTTATATTTTAATAAACCCTTATGAGATCAACGCAAATGGTACCGTATTGCATGGATTGATACAAAAATTTAATTCAGATAATCATTAGTATCATCTATTTTTTTAAAAATATAAGATTATATGTGGGTATATCCTTTTAAAACTTCTTTTTTAAGCTTCAGAAATTTTATTTTTAGTTTGCATCCATTCATTTGTTCCCCATATTTTATGCTTCTTTATCCAAATTAAGAAGTCTATAGCTGAATCTTTTAACAACTCTCAACAAATACTTTAAGTTGTGAGGTAGTTAGGATTGTTTTCGGAGCGAACAACCCCATCTATTGATGATGCGTTTATATATTACGTTTCATTGTTGTATGTATGCAAGTATACCTAGTTAAAATCACTTGGTGCTTCTAAGACTTTGTTTATCTATTAATTTCCTTTTCTATGGATCAAGAATTCCATAGAGTGGTGATGGAGACTGGCCAAACCCAGACATGATTAAAGACATGTTTGAAGTTTTTGTCCTGCATTGGACTAAAAACGGTTGTATTTGTTGTTGTAGATTTGATATATATATATATATATATATATATATATATATATATATATATATATATATATATATATACATATATGTATGTATATATATGATATATTATATACATACTGTATACACACACAAACATATATATATATATATATATATATATATATATATATATATATATATATATATATATGTATATCATAAATATACTGTATATACACACACGCACACACACACACACTATATATATATATATATATATATATATATATATATATATATATATATATATATATGTATATGTGTGCGTGTGTGCGTGTGTATACAGTATGTATATAATATATATATATATATATATATATATATATATATATATATATATATATATATATATATATATATATATATATATATATATATAATATATATATATATATATATGTGTGTGTGTGTGTGTGTGTGTGTGTGTTTGTGTGTTTGTGTGTGTGTGTTTTTTATGCGTATGCAAATGTAAAGAAAAGAATATAAAACTTCGAAATTATAGAAGACTAAATATCTTTTTGGTATCTCAGTAAGTCTTATTTGTGAGACTGCTGACCACACGCCCTTTTTATTGACTCCAGCACACCTTTACAGCATAAGTTGCCTGTACCCCTCAGCCACTTGGCGTATTTGTGTTTACACACGTGTATATTCAAACGTTATTTAGTTCATGAACTAAAAAAAAAAAAAAAAAGTGTATGCAACATTAAAACCACTGTCAATTGCAGGAAGTGTAGACGTTTTTGTGGTAGCACTGCTAAAAAAGGCGTTCATTGGATTGTCCCAATAGATGACCAAATCGTAAAACTGACAGCACACGCACCTGTCCGTGAACTTTGCTGTGCATGCCAAGGTAAGAACAAAATAGATGAGGCAAACGCTATTGCCGATGCATCTGGCCCAAAGATTTAGTATGTTGATGCGTCTGCCAACATCTGCTTGGGGAACAATTCCATATAAAAAAATATATATTTGGTGGGTTTTCCTTATCACGATAGGACAGTCAGAAGCCATTGCCTAGAATTAGGTTTTTATCAGTGTTCATATAAATTTCAATATTTCTGCAGATATTCTTTAAGGTGGTTTATATAATAAATTTCACTTGATTTATCATGAGCTACGGGACTCATAACATATTCTGAAGGATCGTGATGCACTTAGTGACTTTATCTATTTGCTAAACAAAATACTCGCTTTTATTGTTTAATGACACGCGTTTTATAATTTATCCAAATTGTTCCAAGAAATATATTTTCTTTTTTTCATATCGATCTATGAGTATATTACTGTTCTGGTGGCAGTGACATTTCCTAAATTCCATCATACAAAATTAAAGTTTTTCAAAAAATCATCTCTCTCTCTCTCTCTCTCTCTCTCTCTCTCTCTCTCTCTCTCTCTCTCTCTCTCTCTCTCTCTCTCTCTCTTAGATTAATAAAAGTCACTCCAATGATATGGTTTTCTTTTGGTGCAAGGAACCAACCCTAAGATATTCAACGAATACTCTGTTTCAAATTCCCGACGCACCACAAAACCTTTCTTCTATTATTTCCTACGAATTACTATGGCCACTGTACTAACAGCAATTATTTCATCAACCTCATGTGCTTTGTATATAAAATATTATCGAATAGATAATATCCCTCCCATATAATGAAGCTTACCCTGAAAATATTATATTTACTTATAATACGAAAAGAATAATGTAGTCCTAACTTTTCTTTTATTTTAGACGCCTCTCCTTGTTCAATCAAATTCAGACATGTAAATGATCCCCCCTCTCCCCTACCTGGCAGACTTCTTGTATTTTCCAACACTGGCTGGGGTCCAATTTATCTCCACTGAATACATCCCCTCTAATTTACAGTAGTTGTAGGTACGACAGCTTTTCGTTCAAACGTACGACACCACGCGTGGGGTTGTCAGCATTAATCATCTGAGCTAATGTGCGGGATTGTGTGAAGCTTGTGCGCATCTATGTAATACAATGTGAAACTTCAAAGTATAGAAGCATATTGATTGCCTAAATAAACCATGTAGAGAAAACTATATCCTAAAGGTTACTGAGAAAAAAAAAATCCGAATCCAATTATGGGTTGAAGCAAGGTGCCAGCTGCTAAGTACAGTTGAGTAGTTGAAAGTAACACAACTACATAAAATCCTTGTATTTATGACTGAATATTAATCCATATTTATGATTTTTTTATTTTGACTCATCTCATAATCACCATCTTTACTGACTGAAATTAAAGTTAACTTTAATTGGACATAAAATAAATTGTATCAAGATGAAATAAGAGTAATTTAAACAATAAATTTTAACGGGACATGAAAAAACGTAGGCGCAATAGTTCCGTCCTTTTAAAATCAAGGCAACTTACCAATATGACCTTATATCTTGGAAAATAGTCAAACAGAAGCAATTAGAAACCACCTAAGTTGACTTTTGTTTTTGTTTTTACCTTTATATACATTTCAACATTGTTAGGATGAAAGCGAAGGATTACTTTATTGTTAGTTTCTATCATAATCGTAAAAACTAATTTATCCTAATACAGCCATTTACCACAAACAAATGAATCTTAACTGACAAACCCCGAGTCTGATGGAATTAGTATCACATAAACTCAAAGCCTCCTTCAGCAGGTGAGAAACGCTCACCTGTGCTCGACTTCAGCCATCTGACAGGGAGAGCTTACGTTCAATCTACTTTAATTTTAGTTTGTAAGAAAAGGCAACAGGCCTATGTGATATATTCTCTCTAAAGGCCTTCAAAAATAAAACTTTAATGAAGACTTTTTTTCTTGTCTTCTTTTCATTTTCTTATTCTTGTATATATGTGGTCAACTAGAAATAAAATCCTGCTCTTTCGTGTCCACTTTATCTTGCCTTCTTTCCATTTTCCCCTACAATATATACGTAGATAATTTCGAAATAGAATCAGACTGGTAATATGATTTCGTGCACGAAATGTCTGTTGTTAAGTATAATTCAAGTGCAATTTAACCGAAAAATTTTATATTCAATCTCAACGAATTATATTTGTCACCTCAATATTTTAATTAATATAATTTTTCTTATTTACCAGGCATTTTCTTTGTCATTCTTTGTTACGCTTATCAAAAAGTCTTTGAATTTAATAGTTCAAGTAAATAGCGGATAGTATCTACAGGCATTCTTGTAACAATTTCATCTGAGTTTTCTCAAGCAGCGATTGTATGAATAAGAGCCTGTAAATGTCCATAGATTCAGGAGACTGGAACATGCAAGCGCTTTTTATAGGCGATAGTTATGAATTATCTTAATTTGAATGATTCACCTACATAAGCAAGAACATAACGGTACTTTTGATGCAATTAAGAACCATGTTTTAATTAATATTTTTGCTTTTACTAATTTTTCCCCTTTCAACAAATGTATTCCTTGACTCCGTCATAAATTCACCTGCGCCAATGTTGAATTTCCATCATCTATGTTTTATAGAATGTTATTGATACAAAGAAGCATCGTTATATACAGTAGTTTCGGTTATCATTGAATTGGAAAAAAAAAGTATATGAAGAAATAGATATTGTTCTCAGCTACTAAGAACCTTGCCAGAACAGGATCAAATATAATGCCTTAAAAGAAATCTGTGGCAGTCAACAATTTCCCGTTAGCTTAATGTGACTGGCATATTTTGGCAACAAAATTATTCAAAGAACTGAATTTATGATGTGTTTTATATACTCACATCTCTCTTTGGGGAGAGAGAGATAGAGAATGGTGTTGGGGAATCATTCATAAGGTAATAGACTGTTGCTTGGTAGGAATCATCTGGTAGCATTATTATTATTATTATTATTATTATTATTATTATCATTATTATCCAAGCTACAACCCTAGTTGGAAAAGCAAGATGCTATAAGCCCAAGGGCTCCAATAGGGAAAAATAGCCCAGTGAGGAAAGGAAATAAGGAAATGAAAAAATGATGAGAACAAATCATCAATAAATCATTCTATGTGATGTGGACGTGCTCCGGACACTTACTGGAATAACTATGGTCATTTGCGTGCTTTCCCGATAAAAATGTGTGTATGTGCATGAAGTGCTGCTCTGCCTAGTGAAGTGTTTTCTATCACTTGCACTCCTGTGCTTCCTGTTATAATTGAAAATTTCCCTCTAATCCAATCAGTGCCCGAAATTTCTTCTCCCCTCGGTGCCATTGGCTGCTTTCGGTTCAAACAGTGAAAATGAAAAAAAATAAAAAGTGAGGAGTAACAGTTTGCTCATAGCTCACCCTAACCACAAGGTTGACATAAAAAAATGACCCCGAGTGTCGATAATGCCTCTCGTTCCTCCCTCCCTCTCATACAGAACAATTGTGTTTATTTTATCAATTCTTGTTCTAACAACAGCGATCCGTAAGAAATCTTTTCTCGGAAGAAGAAATCACAATTGCATATGTTTCGAGCAAAGACCATATGCCCGACGGCATTCGGAATGATCGAAATACAAAGAGCTTGACTTCTCAAAAGAAAATCTCTCACGTCAATATGGCTCAAAACCACAACAAATGTTACCGTTTGCCCGGATGACCCATACACCCTACCTCCTGCCCAGCCAGCTGACCTCAACATAATGACTGTACGTAACATTGCAGTAAAAGCCTTGGAGTTGTTAACCTCGCTGTCAAATTACTCTGAAAATCTCCGTACAATCCCTGATGCAATCACTACAGTTAGGCAGCAAATCAGTGATGCAATCGCTGCAATGAGGCAACAAATCAGTGATGCATTGGGTCACAAAATCAGTGATGCCATCGCAGCAATGAAGCAACAAATCAGTGATGTAAAGGCTCTGCAAATCAATGATGCATTCGCTGCAATGGTACCACAAGCCAATGAGATAACAATTCAAATTGGAGAGTTGAAGGGAAAATATAATGAGTTGAATGACCCCAGGGGCCAACCCCAGTTAATACATGAACAACCCTCGGCTGACACCACGCCCACCTCGGACCCACAAAACAACCTCTCTGGCCTGCCAGATACAGGGCCAAAGATCGTTATGAAGCAAACACTAGTTTTGGATACCATTACTTCCGCCTCCCCATCATTAGACAAGAGATTCAAGAGAAGTAACATCCACTCCTACCTCTCTCCCCTCCCCCCCCCCCCCCCCCCTGCGACCGACTCATGTGCCAGGGCGCTAATGTCAAGTGCCCAAGAAGACGACGAGGGATGGCAGACCTCTCGCCGAAAGACAAAGTTCCGATCCGACCGCAACCGCAGACAGGTCAGCCAGCATTCATCTGGGAATATCTCCCCTCACCACCACCCAAAGAGATGCCACGACGTTGTCCACAACCTGCATTCCTCAGTGACTGAAGATGCCACCAGGCTACATATTAGGGAACTAACAGGATCAGACCCCCTCATTCTTCATAGCTTCAAGTGTAAGGTACAAGGTCAAGTTGCATACAGGGTTTCCTGTTTATTCCATCATTGAGAGCTCCTAGTAGGTGAAAACTTAGGCCCAGGAGCACAAGTGTCCTTCTATGATCTTTAGAGAGATCCCCCTCCCCCAGCGACACTAGTCACCCAAATTCATCTACGACAATCAGCCTCCCCCAGCAACGCCCGGCACCTACCACACCCACACCCCGTGAGATTTCTGCTCTTATCTCCAAAGGTCGACGAAATTCATGGAGTCATTAAGTATTTTGTCTTGGAACATATACGGGTTCAAGCGAAATTCACCTCTTCTTAGTGAGTTCTGCAATGATTTCCGTGGCATTATTGCACTGCAAGAAACTTTACTCCTCCCCCATGACTTGGCTATCAATGATTCGGTGTATGTTGATTATAACAGCTTCTCTGTCTCGTAGATGGATACTCACGACTAAATCATTCAAGGTCGTCCGTAAGGTGGTCTCTCATTTCTATGGCATAGATCTTTGAATAAATGGGTGAAACCAGTTACGTATGAAACTGACAGACCTCTCAGCCTACAAGTAACGATCGAAGGTAAAATCCTATTAGTGATTAATGCATACTTCCCCTGGGAGTGCCAGTCAAACTTTGATCAGTATCATATATTGCTAGAAGTTCAAGGTATTATTAATGATACCTCTGCTGACCATGTGTGCCTAATAGGAGACTTTCATGCGCACCCAACTAGACTATTTTATAATGAATTATAGTGTCTTTGTCTTCAACAATATCTTCAAATTAGCGATGTTGCCATCCTGCCTCCTTCCTCCTTTATTTATATACAAAACAGAAATAATCTGTCCAGCACATCCTGGCTTCATCACTGTATTACCACTGACCACCTGCATAGTTCTATCACTGAATGTATTATACCATACGACCTATCACCTGCATTCGACCACATACCCCTGCAGGTCACATTTCATACACCCTCCCTCACGGTGGTATCCATCTAAAGGGAGAGGGTACCATCCATCACATGGGACTTCTCCAACCTCCAAAAATCCACTGCATTCAAACGCACATC
Organism: Palaemon carinicauda; assembly: GCF_036898095.1. Taxonomy (NCBI): domain Eukaryota; kingdom Metazoa; phylum Arthropoda; class Malacostraca; order Decapoda; family Palaemonidae; genus Palaemon; species Palaemon carinicauda. The sequence continues at coordinate 72,616,277 of NC_090740.1, read as the reverse complement.
TGAAAGTAATCTCTGCTCGATAACTCAACCTGCTGGAGCCCTGCTCTGCAATAACCCTAAGAGCTGTAACGAACAGCATAAAACAAAACGGAAGGGATGCTACGTAAATATAATTAATGCCTTACGGAGCTCAGGCAAAGACACGTTTAGACTCTCTAGAGGTAACCATCGAAACATAAATCAGCTATGAGCCAATGCATTGTACAGAAAACTGTACGCCCATGACTCCCCCCGTCTCTGGAAAGATATTAACTCCCTAAACCCAAAGTCAAACTAATTATCCCAAAGAGTAAGGGATGCACTTGGCGAAGAGTCCATTTCAAGAATGTGAGGGGATCACTTTAGCACCATCCTAAATTGTATAAATGATCAAGATACCCGGAATGAAGTGGATACTCTCTTCAATGTCAATAGGGATTTTCAATATAGTGACCGTATCTCTCCGAGTGACGTGTGCGAGGCTATCAAGAAATTACCTAGTAACAAGGCATCCGGCTGCGATGGCCTTCCCGCCGAGGCTTTCAAATTCTGCCACCCTATAATTTATACCCTATTTGCTGCACTATTCAATGCCTGTATAATACACCAATATCTCCCTAAAACCCTTCTACTTGTTCACTTAATACCTCTCATAAAAAACAAACTGAAGGATGCGAGTGACCCAGGAAACTAGCGCCCCATTGCCATCACAACAATTTCATCGAAAATATTTTAATCTCTTCTTTTCCGTCGCCTTGCACCCTTTCTACAGACTGCAGACAATCAATTTGGTTTTAAGACTAACCACTCGACTGACACCTGTATATATATTTTAAAGGAGACATTGAATTTCTATATATCCTCAGCCTCCCCCGTCTACTTATGTTTTGTAGACGTGCGGAAGGCATTTGACAGAGTAAACTATCTGAAACTCTTTTTGAAACTATGCAAAAGGGGAACTCCTCTATATCTCATCGGCATATTATACTGTTGGTTCTCAACACAACAGTTCTGTGTCAAATGGGGCATGTCCTATCTCAGCCATTCGGTTCATCTAACAGTCTCAGTCAAGGAGGCATCCTTTCACCATATTTATTTAATATTTACAGAGATGATTTGAATATCAGACTGAATTTACTTCCCACTGGTTGTGCAGTTAATGGCTTTACCATGAATAACCGTTTCTATGCTGACGATATGGTCCTCATCTCCCCCTCTGCCCAAGGCCTACAACGTCTTATCGACACCTGCAACGCATTCGCTAATGAACATGACATAATCTATAATGAATCGAAAACACAGTGCATGTCTGTCCTTCCTAGAGCGCTCCGATTTGTAGAAGACCCACGTATTTTCCTCCAAAACCATCAGCTAGCATTTGTCAATGATTTTCCTTACCTAGGTCACATCATTACAAAAGATTTAAAGGACACATCTGACATTGAAAACAGGCAATGTAAATTGTGTTGTCTAGGGAACATGGTAATAAGAAGATTTGCCTTCTGCCGCCAAGATATAAAAAAAAATCCAGTTTCAAATCTACTGCTATAACGTGTACGGCTGCTCGGTATGGGCAAATTATACGCGTGAATCGATGAGACGTATCACAGCCATTCACAATGATATCCTAAGATGCCTCACTAATACCCTGAGTCACCATTCAGCTTCAGCAATGTTTGGTGAAAATAGACTGGATAACCTAAAAACCATCATTCGCACTCTATAGTAAGTCTCAACTCCCACCTACGATCTAGTGAAAATCCCGATTCAAAATGTGCTTGCAAGTGCAGCTAGAATAAAATCCAAAATGTGGGAAACCTGGAGTAGGGAAGCATCAATGCAATGAATTGTATTTACTAATCTTTGTTGGTGTGGCTATGCAAAATCTTCATCACTAAATAACTTAGGTATATCATCCAGTAATGTTATGATAACGTGTTTCATTATATTATATCTTTTCCGTCTGGAAGTCCTGCATTTCCTCCATACCACCTGCTCTGTGACTAGATTTCTTTTTTTTTCAGAGTACTATCATTATCCAAGCAATTTTTGTTCCAACATAATTATCATTGTCATCTCCATTCTCTTTTTTCTCTCTCTCTTCTCTCTCTTTTTATTTGCTGATATGCATGTTATCATCATCATTAAGCGTTAATGCTATTGTGATTTTTTACCCAGAACTTAGAACTCTGTGGTCAACCTGCTAATTGATGTTTGTACTATATCACTGATATTACTGCATATCTTATCTTTTTTACTGATGTCATAAATATAAGATCACTGTACCCCTATTGTAACTCTGTATATGGCTTTTGCTGAAATTATTATTATTATTATTATTATTATTATTATTATTATTATTATTATTATTATTATAAAACAGATATGTCATATATAAACTATCAATAACGTCAAAACAGATATGTCATATATAAACTATAAAAACACTTATGTCAGCATTATCGTATTTGTGTAAATTCCACATGAAGTGGAGGTGAAGTTCACCTAATGTTATACCCCGTTTACACTGTGTTCCCGGTGGCCACGGCAGCCCCATTTCAGGCCACTGTGTGCGAAATGGGATGGTCGATACAGAACACTTGAAGATGGGATGAGCAAACGCAACAGTCCGTGATTGCCGTGGATACTGTGTCAAAATTTCAAACTGTTTAAAATTTTGACACGCTAATGAGAATCGTAATAGGACGTAATAAAACGGGATAAACGGGACAAAACGTACTAGCACGTAATAGGCCTTAGCAAAACTTAGAAGCAGTCCGTAATGTATTGGGAAGCATGTTTTATTCCCCGGCCTCTCAAGGTCTCTTCAGGTTTTGTTACGTTTTGTTGCGTTTAGTGTCCGTTCTGTTAAGTTTTGTGATGGTTCTCACGGCAAGCTAGGGTGTATAGTATCCGTTTTGTCGTGTTTACTTACGGTGCGTGACGGTTAATGGTCACGGCGTGCTACGGCGCGTTACATCCTATTACGGTATGACAAGGCGCGCAAGGTCTGTGAGAGAATAATAAAAAGGCAAGCCCGGTAAAAGAGGTCACAGTCTATCATCAGCTATGCCACCGAAAAGGTAAAAAAGAAATAGGATCCCGCGGCCTGCATCACCTGCATCCCAACCACCATCAGAGGACAAAAAAAAGTGGCCAAAATCTCACGGTGCACTACGATTCAGGCAAACGGGGCTGCCGTGACTGCCGGGAACCTACTGTAAATAGAGTATTAAGTTAATATTCAAACCATATTGAGATCGTAGCAGTATTTCCCATTAATAGTTAAATCGATGGAACTTCAAAGTCCAAACTTGCAGCGAATGTTTTTATATTGAACAGGCTAACATGAATCTCTTTTAATAGTTTATGTATGAAAGATTTATTTTAATGTTGTTACTGTTCTTAAGATATTTTATTTCTATTGCTCCTTACTTTTCTTGTAGTTCATTTATTTCCTTATTTCCTTTCCTCACTGGGCTATTTTTTGCCTGTTGGAGTACATGGGCTCTTAGCATCCTGCCTTTCAAACTAAGTTCGTAGCTTAGCTAATAATAATAATAATAATAATAATAATAATAATAATAATAATGGTTCAATATTGTATTTAATCGCTATCTTACTACAATATCTTGTAATTGGAACTATTATGTTTTTATTCAGATCATTAAAGTTTGATTTACAAGTGAAAAAACGAAGTGATGTCAAACATTTATGGTTGCCAGTTAGGGTGTATATAAAACTCCAACATAAAAATTATTGGTTAGAGTTATTTGATCATGGGGACAGTTATTTTACTTTGGAATGAAGGTAGAGAAATCTGCCTTAGATATATTTTGTAAATGAAAATAGAGAAATATACCAAAGATGTATTTTGTTTCTTCATGCCAAATTAACGATATGTACTGTCAAACTAGTTCGTGTTTATGAGTTTTCATACAAGATATCTATTCGTTATATGATTTTTTTTTTTTTTTTTGTAAGAAATTATTAAAATGCTGAAGTTCTCTATGAGGTATTATTTCATGTGCTTGGTGTACAAAACTAATAAATCTTTTAACAAAAATCTCAACTGCATAATAGTTTTCTGAAAAGCTGTTTGCGTAGATGTTCACATCCAGTGGGAATACATCTGGGCTTCAAGGATACCTTAAATAATAACTTATTGCTTTTCGTGTATCTAACAAAAAGAAATAAATTTGTGTATGTATGTAGCATCATAAAACAAGTACACCAAACAAAGCCAAAGAAATTATCAAACTTCTTAGATCTGCATTAGTTTTTAGATTCCTTTCAAGACATAATAATTTCATTAACAGAAACTAAATGGAAGACATACAGTACATGACTTTTCTAGAGACATCACCCAAAATCAGGAGAAAATTAACAAATCATCTTCGAAACTGATTAATGCATTATCGATAACCTTTACTTACGATTACTACCTAAGGCAGCTTATTTGACACGTCACTACCAGGTAATCTACTAGACAGTAGTTCGAAATCTGCTCAAGTTCGATGGTTTCTAGCAGTGTCTGCAACCTCACCATCCTTGTGAGCTAGGGATGGGGGTTTTGGGGGACTCTCTCTCTCTCTCTCTCTCTCTCTCTCTCTCTCTCTCTCTCTCTCTCTCTCTCTCTCTCTCTCTCTCTCTCTCTCATTATATCATTAGAACTGCTTTAATCCTTCAAAACATAATCAATGAGGTGCCGTATCATATGCTTCCCAAAGCCGTACACTATCGATAAGAATCTCTACTCTTATTTCAAGTCGTGACGAGTAATCACTTCATTTAAACTCTGACGATAATCATCATAAAAGCAAGACCTCTTACTCGAAAAATTTCCTTCAATTTGATATTTTGTAAAAGCAATATTTCACACATTTCTCAGATGAGAACAGATGTTTTTTTCTGCAGATTGCAAAGTTCTTTAGATTTATCATGAAATATTTTGGAATTCTCTGGATTTAAATACATTTTCCCCACTCCATAGATACTCATTCGTTAGAGACTCATTTCTCAGTTACACGTGTAGGATAATTATATATCGGGGCTATCCTCTTGAATGGGCTCTTGCTTTCTACTTGCTCGTCTGTTACATAGAGACAACCAACCAACCATCCCAGTTGAAGCATAGGCGTGAGGTAAATCTCTATATTTATGGTTGTGTTTGTACACATCGAGTCAGATGTCTTGGATTATTGGGATTTTTCTTAGATCATTTCTAAAATTTGTTTGTTTACAATTTATAGGAGTAAGTGAACCTACCCTTTTCCCATTTTTTTTTCTTTTTTTTTTCTGAATCATGCGCATGATCAGAATCGAGTGGGAAACGTATAATTGAATTAGATACTGCAAAAGAGGCATAGGGTCAATATGATTATGAAACATATGTTATTTTCTGTAGTTAAATGTTATTTATCATCAATATACTACCATCTCTTCTATGTTAAACGAATGCCCTACCGAATTCAGCTTTGCTATTTGATGCGGAAGACTTCAACAGCCGCAATATTTTTCAACTAAATAAAGTTTTAAGGAAAACAACCAATAAATCTGGCAAAAATATCTAATTCCTGCTCTTATTTCAGTTTAATATATCTATATTTGAATGTTGATATTATGCATGATGAAAAATAGTCGAAATCTAAATAACGACCCCTTAAGATAATCTAGACGATCACTTCATTGTTATGTATCATTTCACTCACTCCATATATGCAACACAGGTTTGTGTACGATACTTCATCATCATCATCTCCTCCTACGCCTATTACGCAAAGGGCCTCAGTTAGATTTCGCTACTCATCTCTATCTTGAGCTTTTAAATCAATACATCTCCAATCACCCTGTCCTGCTTCACGCTTCATATTCCTCAGCCGTGTAGGTTTGGGTCTCCAACTCTTCTAGTGCCTTGTAGAGCCCAGTGAAAAGTTTGGTGAACTAATCTCTTTTGGGGTGTGCGAAGACCATGACCAAACCATCTCCATCTGCCCGAGTAATCTCTCTTATAGTTTCCTTTCTAATCCTGTCCTGACATTTTACTCCCAATATTCTTCTGAGGGCTTTGTTCTCAAATCCTCAAAATCTGTTGGATATTGTTTCATTGTCATACCACGACTCATGTCTACTGTATACAATAACACCGATCTCACCTAACTGATAGATAGCCTGATTTTTATGTGTAATTTCAGGCGATTTGATATCCAAATCTTATTTAACCTAGCCGTTGTCTGATTTGCTTTTTTCAATCTTTCATTAAATTCTAATTCTAAAGACCCTGTATTAGAGTTCATAGTTCCTAAATATTTAAATGATTCTACCTCATTAATCCTTTCATCTTCCAATGATATCTTATCTTCCATATCATAATCCATTCTCATTATCTCTGTCTTTCTTCTATTTATCTTGAGCCCAACCTCCTGAGATATTTCATGTTTTTTGTTAAGCAAGCATTGTAAATCATGTGGTGTTCTACTAATAAGGATAGGGTCATGAGCATACTCTGGGTCAGCTAATTTCCTATAACCATTCCAGTCCAATCCTTCTCCACCATCTCAACTGTTCTATGCGTTACAAAATCCATGAGGAGGATAAACCACATAGGTGACAACACATTCCCTTAAAATACTCCAGTGTTCACTGGAAATTCATTTGATAAGACTCCCTAGCATTAACTTTGCTCTTACTATGCGCATGAACAGACTTAATCAAATTTCCATATTTAAGAGGAAATCCATAATAATGCAGGACTCTCCACAAAATTGGCCGGTTTACACTATCAAAGACTTTTTCATAATCCACAAATGCCATCAGCAGTGGATTCCTATATTCTACATATTGATGTACAACATGTTTTAAAATGAATATTAAGTAATTACAACTACTTTTTTTAAATCTCGTTTGTTCATCTCTCAGCTTTTATTCAATCTATCTATCTAGCCTCTGTAGAATATGCATACTATATATTTTCATGACAACTGACGTAAGTGTGATGTCTCTGTAATTATTGTAATCAGTCAAATCTCTTATTTTTTTTTTTTTTTTTTTTTTTTTTGCCATTTTCACCAACACCCCTAGCTCCCATTCATCAGGTTTTACCTCTTCATGCTACATTCTACAAAATAATCTTGTAAATGTAATCAGTCAAATCTCTTTTTTTTTTTTTTTTTTTTTTTTTTTTTTTCACCAACACCCCTAGCTCCCATTCATCAGGTTTTACCTCTTCATGCCACATTCTGCAAAATAATCTTGTAAGTATTATGGGAGTCACTTAATTTTCGGCAAATATCTCAGCAGTTATTCCATATTCAGGGGCTTTCCATCTCTTGAGTATTTTTAAGAATAGCTTCGACTTCAAAGACATTATATTCATTCATGGGCACACCAAGAACTTCCTCAGCTCCAGGTATATCAATCAAATTATTCTCTCCATATCCCATATTCATAACCTAAGTAAAGTGTTCCATCTTACGTTGCCTTTCTTCATCTTCAGTTGTTATAAACGATCCATCTCTCTTTCAGATGGGTATATGCGTCTTCTTCTTTGCCCCCGTATAGATTTCATTAATGATTCTATGAGCAATTCTTACACCATAGCCACTTCCTGAATTCATAGCTTTGTCAGCCTCGTCTGCTTTACTGTCTAAATATTCTCTCCAGTCATTCCTGGCTTTTCTTTTAAGTTCATTGTCTATACTAGAACACTTGGCATGCTCTACCATGTAATTTTCATTACTTCCTCGAAAATATCCAACAATCAATTTCTGTCTCTGTCTCCTTTTTATAGTATCCCAAGTATCATTTGATGTCCATGGCTTCCTCCTTGTAACTACATATCCCAAAATTTCCATACTAACTGACTGATATATGTTCTTAATATCACACCATTCTTCGTTAGTTGTCTTCTCTTCTTTTTTTTAAAGTCTTTAAAACTGCAAATCGATTCCTCCATTCAATTGCAAAGGTTTCTCTGTGCCCATCTCCTATAATCTTAGTTGTATCAAACCTACGTAATCTATCTACCTTTCTGTCGGGTGCTTTCAGTTTAAATTTTAGTGTTGCAATGAGTAGCTGGTGATCACTACCAATATCTGCACCTCTATAGCTTCTCGCATTTCTCAGAGTCCTCCTTCTCTCTTTATTAATGGCTATGTGATATATTTGATTTTTGTAATTGCCATATGGTGAAGTCCATATATAATTGTGGATGTCCTTGTGCTGGAAAAGAGTACTTCCAAAAACAAGATTATTCGTTAATCAAAAACTTATTAAATTGGCTCCATTTTCATTTGTAACTTCTTTTATTACACTCTGCAGTTCTTCATGGTATTCATCTTTAATTTCTTCAGGAGCATCATTTGTTGGTGCATGACACGCTATAATGCTCATATTGCATTGCTTTGATTTAAACTTTACGAGTAATAATCTGCTCTTTACAGCTCTCCACTCAGTTAATACCTTCTCTTCTGTCAGTGTCATCATCATTCCTACCCCTTCTCTTTCAAATCCATCACTTCTTCTTGAATACATATATAATCATATATATATATATATATATATATATATATATATATATATATATATATATATATATTTCCTTGGTCTAAGATTTCCTTACCAATCCCCTTACAACGCCTTTCACTTAGGGCCAAGATATGCAAATTATATTTCATAAATTCATTCGCCACTTGCTGTAACTTCCCAATCTGATTCATGGTTCCAATATTCCAATTACCAATTTTCAGTTTTTCTTTAGTCTTTATAAACCGGGAGATTCTTTTGCTTTCCATAGACTGACTAAATCCATAAAGGATTCATTGGCTTGATTCATTAAAGGATAACCAGTTCCTTGTGATGCGCAGTGCCTATCTAATTAAGGCAAGTGACCCCATACTAATTCTAGTAAGGTCATCCGCCAGGCATCAAGGGTATAAACTGAAGAGACGGCTTGTCTATTTCCTTAAACCCAATCCGTCACCCTGCTGCCAGTGACTTCTTCGAGATTTAAGGGGCCATTTCCTCCATCCCGAGAAACTGCTCCTATTTAAACCCAGTGAGGGATACCTTTGGTTCGCTATGAATGTATACGTCCACAAACTATCAAACAATCAATTGACTTTCACCAAAGTTCTCGTTACTTCACCAGGTTGCTCATCCTCTTATATAACCGTTGGCAAACATGGATTGCTAACATATACCGCCTAGCACGGTAAATACAATACTTACAAAAACATAAAAATATCTTTTCCTTTCTTTTTTTAAGATAAGTTCTTAAGCACGCAGTTGCTAAAGAAGTAATAGAAAAACAAAAGAAGGGCAGTGTACCTTGAACACATGAGGCTGCTGTCCAGAAAGACCATTTCTAATTTGAGAGAGTTCTCGTACTTCAGGTGGCTACTTCACCTGTATAAGGCTGCAGACCCTTATCTCCTCTTGCCTCTATGCTGCCTTGGAGGTAAATAATAACAATAGCCTTTTACATTTTTCCACAGAGAAAGGGGAAAAGAAACGGAGGGAGAGACTTAAAGGCGATATTGTACTGCGGCGATGAACAAAAATATCTATATTACAGTATGGACGTATTTTTCTTTTTTCATATAATACCTTCAAAATAGATGAGACTGAAAAAGAATACACTTTTGGTGCTTGAAAATAGACGAGGTTAAAAAAAAAAAAAAAAAAAAAAACTACACTTTTAGCGTTTTTATAATAAACATCTTTTTTAAATATTTTGTTTGATTGTCCTACCATATTTATTTTAACATGGTGTCTTTTTAATATCAATGGAGAAGAATTAATGTTAATTTTAGACACATGAAAAGTTGATCAAATATGGTCCTTTGCATGAGTTTATTAATGTGTAACTCTTCAGAGTACTCAGATAAAAAAAAAAAGAGAAAAAAACAAAACAAAAAACCTGTTTTGGAGAGATCACAATTATTCATGATTTACTCACATATATTCCGTCTCTAAGTTCAAAGAATATCATAAAATTAGAATATATAAATGTGACATTTTATGTAAGAGTAATAAATCTTTGTTTATGATGTATGCCATGGCACGCGAATAATAGATCAAAACCAGATTTATAATCGGTCCTTGGGATAATTGAAACGAAGTTTTTTATACAATCAATAAACACTAAGCAATAAACTTTAGAAATAATTCAGTTTAAATTGCTATCTGTCTATCTTCTTACTAGGATTTTCAGAGCAGTAAACCAGGGTTGTGTACTACCAGCTGTGGTTACATTATTTTAAAAAAAAGGGATTTTATATATTGGGTTGGCCAGTGCACCGGCCATCATTTAATATGCTACCCCTATAGAGGTGTTGGGTCCTTTGACAAGCCAGATAGTACTACATTGGATCCCTTTCTCTGGTTACGGATCTTTTTTCCTTTGCCTACACATGCACCGAATAGGTTGGCCTATTTTTTCCACCATCTCCTCTGTCCCCATACACCTAACAACACAAATGTTACCAAACAATTCTTCTTCGCTCTAAGGGTTACCTACTGCGCTGTAGTTGTTCAGTACTACTTTTAGCCAAGGAGACAAATCCCGATTTTAGCCATAGGTGTGACATACCGCATGACTAAAATTTTTTATTTTTTCATAAAAGGACTCTTCAGAACCTACAGTTTAAGAATTCACTGAGTGCCACCTTGACATCCTTGGGGAATATTGTTTATTCACCTAACAAAATAAGAGTTTCATAATGAGTCAGTTCGTCAATAAAAAGGCCCTTGAAGTCCGTTATTCTTCTTAGAGCAAAATTGGAACATTCCAAACACTCATTATATGTTGGTAAATGTAGTATACACATAGAAGTAGAGGTTATGCATGTGCAGTTCATTAACATAATTTATATTTAATAATTTGTATTCCAGCCACCCGTTTACATATTACCAGTAGAGAGTTATTGGTTCTTTGACTGACCAGACAATACTACATTTGATTCCTCTCTGTAGTTACAGCTCATTTCTTTTCTTTTTTTTTTCTTTTTTCTTCTTTTTGCCCACACATACACAACATTCTGGCCTATTTTTTCCACATTCTCCTCTTTCCTCATTCACCTGACAATACTGATATTACCAAACAATTCTTCTTCGCTCAAGGGGTTAACTACTGCAATGTAATTGTTCAGTGGCTACCTTTCTCTCAGTAACGGTAGAAGAGATTCTTTAGCTATGGTAACCAGTTCTTATAGGAGAAGGAAACACCAACATCAAACCATTGTTCTCTAGTCTCGGGTATTGCTATAGCCTCTGTACCATGGTCTTCCACTGCCTTAGGGTAGAGTTCTCTTGCTTAAGGGTACACCCAGGCACGCTGTTTTATCCTATTCCTCTCACTTTTGTTCTTTTTTTAATTTTTTATAGTCTATAAATATTGTTCTATAAATATTTTATTCTAATTGTTCATTACTTCTGTAGTTCATTTACTTCCTTGTTTCCTTTCTTCATTGGGCTATTTTCTCCTATAGGAACCCTTGGTCTTATAGCATCCTGCTTTTCCGACTAGGGTTGTAGTTTAGCCTATAATAATAATAGTAATAATAATAATAATAATAATAATAATAATAATAGTTTTATTCATCATCGTCATAATCATCATCATTTACCTGGTTGTGGTCCTCAAACTAACTGCAGGGCTTCATGGATTTGTGTGCTTATTTGCACAGCTGCCAACAGCACCACACATAAAGTATGAATTTCAGGACAGGACACTGACATAGCAACTGCATCTTTGGCCTGAACATGGGTGTGATTATTTGCGGCTACAAGCAATACTTTGTAGAACTGAAAGTGGTGCAATGGTTGAAATACCAGTAACAGGAGTCATCATATTCTCAATCTTCCATCCATATTGAGTTATATCAGTATCTGGGGGTGCCATCTAATCTGCTGCCCTCCAGATCAGATTTCCTGATTATCCGACACAAGTTCATCATTTGCCTCGACTAACATTAAGAATTCTGGCAAATGCTTCCAAAAACAAAGCCTACTAGCACATCCTTTCACTTGTAGCAAAATAAGACTTTTACCAAAATATTCCTCCATTACATGCATTAGTGTGGCTCTTTCTTTTCGATTGCGGCAAGATTTATTAGCCTGAGGCACTTCAGGAGCAGTAGATATGTCATATATTTCTGTGGAATTCCATAATCTTGAATTATCATCTCTTATCTTTCCGATTAAATGAATAGATGCAAGATCATCTGGGCTTACTTTTTCAAGTTTCACTTGTAAATGTGATACAGCAGAAATATTGCGCTTTGAAGTAAACTTCTTAAAACAGTCCTCTTGCATATATATATATATATATATATATATATATATATATATATATATATATATATATATATATATATATATATATATATATTAATTTGCACGGCATTTATCCTGTTTTAATAAACTTCACAAACAACAGGTCAATGAATTTCAATTGCATCAATATGACTTAGCAATGTTACAACAACCGCATTTTTTTATATGACTCAAAAAAAATCCCCATACATGTCACGGTGGCACTCACCTGATTCTCTATATACGTTTCCCTAACAACCATTTTATGCAAAAAAGAAATTGTGAACATACCCTAAGTCACACATATGCTATTTTTCTCCTTGACTATTTCCTCTTGATAAGCGTAGGAGAGACTCTTTAGCTATGGTAATCAGCTCTTCTAGGAGGAAACTCAAAAACCAAACCATTGTTCTCTAGTCTTGGGTAGTGCCAGAGCCTCTGGACCATGCGTGGTCTTCCACTGCCTTCAGTAAGAGTTCTCTTCCTTAGAGTACACTGGGGCACGCTATTCTACAGTACCTTATTTCACTTCCTCTTTTTTTCAAGTTTTTATAGTTTATCAGTTAAACGTTTAGCTTAATGTTATTGCTGCTCTTAAGATGTCTTATGTTATTTGTTCATTACGAGTTTTTTAATTATTTATTTTTTATTTTTTTCCTCCCTGGACTATTTTTTCATGTTGAAGCCTTTGGGCTTGTAGCATTCTGCTTGTCCAACTAGGATTGTAGCTTAGCAAGTAATGATAATAATAATAATAATAATAATAATAATAATAATAATAATAATAATAATAATAATATCACAAAGGATTTAAATTATCATAATGAATCTCTGTTGTGGAAAAAAGGTAAATGAGGTTAATAGTTTATCAGGTGCCTTAATTAAAGAGAGATTTTAATATAATTTTTTTCTATGACATTCAATGGAATTACATCAGCCTCACTATCAATAGTTTATATGTCTGCCATCCTTAATACCATCGAAAAGTTAATTAGAGTCTATAGAACTTCAGATAAAATGCAGTAAAATATGATTTATTCTCTCTCTCTCTCTCTCTCTCTCTCTCTCTCTCTCTCTCTCTCTCTCTCTCTCTCTCTCTCTCTATTTATAGCCTTTTGTCGCTGCGTATATGTGATATTTCAAAACAGCGGCTGTTTTTCTGTCATATTCTTTGATTTTTCTCAAAAAGTTTTGTTACAACGATCGCTGTCTTCTGTCTTCATCAGTGTCAAATGTCTGGTCATCCTTAGAAAATGTTAGCGAATTTTCAACAAAAAGTCTTTTTTTAATATAGAAGTTATCTTCTTTCCAGATAACAGGCAACAAAGTGGAAGCTGGTTAGTTTCCAAAATAGTTTCTACCTCCTTATTGGTTTTTCTTCTTCGTCCCCGTCTCTTCTCCCTTTTAATCAAAGGAGTTCTTGAAATTCTCCCCCGCTGTAGCGTCTCCAATTTATCAT
>NC_090740.1:72585024-72597524 GCF_036898095.1 Palaemon carinicauda | reverse complement strand
GTTGTCGTAATTCTCCTGTTCCTTATTAGACTGAGGTTCCCTTCCACCCGCTCAGTATCGGATTTTATCAACATTATTATTATTATTATTATTATTATTATTATTATTATTTTTATTATTATTATTATTACTTGCTAAGCTACAATCCTAGTTGGAAAAGCAGAATGCTATAAGCCCAAAGGCTTCAACATGGAAAAATAGCCCAGTGAGGTAAAGAAATAAAGAAAAAAAATAAAAGAACCGTGATGAACAAATGAAATATGATATATTAAGAACAGTATTGACATTAATATAAACATTTCACTTATAAACTATAAAAACTTCAAAAAAAAAAAAAAAAAAAAAAACAAGAGAAATAGAAAACTCTTACCCAAGACAGTGGAAGACCATGCATGGTGTTGAAGCTGAGGCACTACCGAAGACTAAATAAAAATGGTTTGATTTTGGAGTTTCCTCCTAGAACAGCCGCTTACCATAACTTAATAGTCTCCTCTACCCTTACCAAGAGGAAAGTAGCACTGAACAACTACAGCTCAGTAGGTAACCATTTACGCGAAGAAGAATTGTTTGGTAACTCCAGTGTTGTTAGTGGTATGGTGGAAAAAATAGGCCACACATTCGGTGCATGTGTAGGCAAAGGAAAAGGGATCCGTAACCAGATAGAGGAATGCAATATAGTACTATCACGCTAGTCAAAGGACCCAATAACTCTTTAGTGGTAGTATGGATGATTGGTGCACTGGCCAGCCTACTATATAAAATTACTTTTTTATTAAATAATGTAACGGCAACTGATAATACACAACCCTGGTTTACTGCTCTGAAAATCATAGTAAGAAGATAGACAAACAGGATTTCAAACTGAATATTTCTTAAGTTTATTGCTTAGTGTCTATTGATGAGATGAAAATCTCGTTTCAATTGTCCCATGGACCGGTTATAAATCTGGTTTTGATCTATTACTCACGTGCCATGACATACATCATGAACAAAGATTTATGACTCTTACATAAAATGTCACATTGATATATTCTAGTTTTAAGACTACTATCATTGCTTGAATTCTGAGATTCTTTGAACTTAGAGACGAAATATACGTGAGTAAATCATGACTAATTGTCATCTCTCCATAAGTATCATTTCTTTTTTTCTTTTTATTTTTAGTCGAGTACTCTGAAGAGTTACATATTAATAAACTTATGCAAAGGACCATATCTGATTAACTTTTCATGTCTAAGATTGACATTAATTCTTCTCCATAGATATTAAAAAGACATAACATGTTAAAATAAATATGGTAGGCCAATCAAACAAAATATTTAAAAACTTTTATTATAAAAACGCTGAAAGTGTAGGTTTTTTTTTTAATCTTATCTATTTTCAAACACCAAAAGTGTATTCTTTTTTAATATCATCTATTTCAAATGTGTTACATGAAAAAAAAAGAAAAAAAAAAAACGCCCGTACTATATTATAGATATCTTTGTTCATCGCCGCAGTACAATATCGCCTTTAAGTCTCTCCCTCCGTTTCTTTTCCCCTTTCTCTGTGGAAAAATGTAAAAGCCTATTGTTATTATTTACCTCCAAGGCAGCATAGAGGCAAGAGGAGATAAGGGTCTGCAGCCTTATACAGGTGAAGTAGCCACCTGAAGTACGAGAACTCTCTCAAATTAGAAATGGTCTTTCTGGACAGCAGCCTCATGTGTTCAAGGTACACTGCCCTTCTTTTGTTTTTCTATTACTTCTTTAGCAACTGTGTGCTTAAGAACTTACATTTGAAAAAAAGGAAAAGGCATTTTTATGCTTTAATGAGTATCGTACGCAAACCTATGTTGCGTATATGGAGTGATTGAAGTGCTTGTCTAGATTATATTATGTAGTCAGTATTTCAAGTATTTTTCATCATGCATAAATACATATAGAGAACTTTGTTTACGTGGTTTCGTTCGTTTGTAAAGTAGCAACACTCAAATAGATATATTAAACTGAAATAAGAGCTGGAAATAGATATTATTGCCAAATTTATTGTTTTTTTTTTCCCCTTAAAACTTTAGTTAGTTGAAAAATATTGCGGTTGTTGAAGTCTTCCGCATCAAATAGCAGAACTAAAATCGGTAGGGTATTCGTTTAATAAAAAGAGGCAATATTGGGATACTGATAGATAGCACCAACTACAAAAAATAACATTGGTTCACGATCATATTGAACCTATACTTCTTTTGCCGTATCTAATTCAATGATACGTTTCCTACTCGGTTCTGATTATGCACGTGAATCAGAAAAATAAAAAACAGGGGGAAAAGGCAGGTTCATGTGCACCTATAAATTGTAAACAAACAAATTTTCAAAATTATCCTAGAAAAATCACAATCATCCAAGACATCTGACTCAATGTGTACAAACACAGTGATACATATAGCGATTTACCTCACGCTTATGCTTCGACTTGGTTGGTTGGTTGGTTGTCTCTATGTAACAGACGAGCAAGTAGAAAGCAAGAGCCCATTGAAGAGGATAGCCCCGATGTATGATTATCCTACACGTGTAACTGAGAAATGAGTCTAATAAATTGATATCAAAGGAGTAAGGAAAATTTATTTAAACCCAGAGAATTCCAAAATATTTCATGATAAATCTAAAGAACTTTGCAATCTGCAGAAAAACGTCTGTTCGCTTCTGGGAAATTTGTGAAATATTGCTTATACAAAAAATCAAATTAAAAGAAATTTTTCGTGAAAGAGGTCTTGCTTTTATGATGATTATCGTTCTTTCCTAATCGATAAACTTCGTCTCCAAAGACGTTTATACAATATATTTGCCAGACAAAAAAAATAACACAAGCCATGCCCCACTATTATAGCAACAGCGCCACATAGCCTCCACCAACTATAAAGCATTAAACTACTCAAAACTAAAGCTATATGCGCCACTGAAGAATAAGTAATAAAAAAATGTATATCCCCCTGACGCAAACAAATGAAATCAGCTATTACACCCATCCCCACCCCCAACTAACCCTAAACTAACTCAGATTCAACTCGAACCTATGGATACTTTAGAAAAAATAAGACATACTTGAACCAAGCCCTAGCCACCTTATTTCAGGAAAACCCCAGCTAAAATCATAGAACCCGCAACTGGGCCTCTACGTGTGCCATGGGCAACCACAGATGTACCAAATACATAGGTAACTTAACTTCAAAAGCCACTACCCTACAAATGTATCAAACAACAGTAAAACTTAAGCTTAAAACAGGGAGAAACCCTAAACCTATAACCATAGAACCTGTTAAGCTCTGTCCACACGATCGAGCATGCTCGGCGGGCAAACAGTGATACCAGGCCACAATAGTTCGTAAAATTGAGGGTTAATGACGTCAGAAGCGGGAAAACCACAGACAGGGATATGGCCTCATACAGTGTTGCCAGATCCCTGCCTTTTTTTCCCGCTTCTGATGTCATCAACCCTCATTTTCACTAACTATTGCGGCCTGGTATCACTGTTTGCCCGTCGGATATGCTCGATCGTGTGGACAGGGCTTTAGCCTGTACAAACTTTTAAAAAATCAATAACGGATGAAAGCAAACAGTGTATCGAATAACATTTAAACTGCAGCCTGTAAACGCTCAGGCTGATAGCTTCAACCCAAAATTAGATTCTTAAAACAAAGCATAAAACAGCAAATAATCTAAGCAAGAAAAATTCATAATTCAAGTTAACAATAAAACTAAATTAACGACTAAATAAAGACTCCTATGGGCCTCGCCCTTGTTAACTCTCTCCCCTGTCCCTAGAATTAAAGCTATAATTTGAATCCAAAGCCCAAATGAAATAAGCCAAAGTTTCTCAAAAAAAAAGAATAAGTAAAAAATAAACTACTCATAAAAGAGAAAGCTGAACAGACAACCACCTAATAAAGGACGAAGTTATCATTAAAGTTGTAAAAATAAATTTTACCATCCAAAATTTCTGAATCTATTAAAATTATCATTGCCATGCCTGCGAACATTTAAAACCAATAAAACTTAACCTAAACGCTCCCTCGTAGGCAGCTAAAGATATCATGAAATAAGAATCGCCCCCAACACCCAACAACCCTCTATATATACCAAAAAATACTAACTATGATAAATTCCAAACTTAATTAAATATTCTTATAATTGCTTTTAATATCTCGGGAAGAATGTTTACCCATATTTTCAGTCCCCGGAACTAATGATTTTATTAAAGTACTTTCCAATAAATACTAAAGGGCTTCAATAATGTAAATAAGATAATGATCTTTTAACCCGTAGTTAAATTTTTATTCTTGAAGCTCAGGAACTTTAATTCCTGTATCTCCTTATTTTTATTTTTTTATCTCTAAGACTTATATCAGTGGCCCTTTGCTTTCGTTTTTTTAACCCACCCCCTAGCTATAGCCTTAACTTTAATTTCTCAAGCTATTTTAATCTGCAGTGCTACAGGCATGCTCTCAAGCCTAAGGTGGTTCTATTATTAGCTTCATTAGCCACTAATAAAATCTTTAAAATGACTCGACCTATAACAACCGCTCTTATAGCCTTGCTTACAGTAGTCCTTATTTTAATTTCCCCAGAAACCTTACCTTTATCTAACAAGGAAACCCTCGAAACATCTTTTCTAACAAAGTAGTCCCCACGACCCAAGCAACCAATATAAATCAGGAATACCGCTGATAGCTCTAAAGCAGACTCAAACCTAAGCCTCCGACTAAAAGCAAGAATCCTAATAAAATCAAAGCTAATCTTACCTCTTAAGAAATAGCTTGTGCAGCCGGCCGCAAACAACCTAATAAAGAATACTTTGAATTGGAAGCCCAACCAGCTCCCATAGTCGAGTATACTCCTGCCCTCATGCAACATAAAGAGAAGAGCACCCCGAACTCAGAGCTAAAGAAACCTGTCTGATAAGGTATTACTAACCAAATAACCAATGAGATGAACAGATTGAAAATAGGAGATAAATAATAAGGAATGAAATTTCCTAACGTAGGAAGAGTCTGCTCTTTAGTAAACAACTTAACCGTATCAGCAAAAGGTTTGTAACAACCCCCATAAATGTAACATAAAATCTTTCGCTCTAATAATGTAAAAAAGCGACTGCTACTAGAACTATGATAAAAAAGATCAAGTACCTAATAGATATAGACTCTTGAAGGCCCAATCGTCTCATACTAAGACTTTCAGTAAACTAACAAAAGATAGAAACCAACCTGGCTCACTCGTGTTTGAACTCATATCATTTAAAATTTTAAAGGGCGAATAGACCCACACAGCAAGCGGCAACACCTGCTTGAAATTTTAATTCAGCATCTAGGTCGCAAATGTTTTCTTCGATAAGAATTCTCAGGAAAAAATGTACACTGTAATCACTAAAGTAACTTATTCTTGTTATCCACAAAGATGGATCAAACTATAACGATGATTATACTTTGTATTTAGACAGTTACAATTTATATCAATGTCGCCCCAACAAAATAAAAGTAAAGCTCCAGAATTTTTTATCAAAATCTAAAGTTAAAGCAAACCTTTTATAAAGTTTTGTAGGGTCTTATCGTCCCCCTATTCAATGTAAGCCTTCTCACTTAAAAGTCAAATTCTCCCACATCCAACCGTTCATATTCAAGCCTTCAATTAAAAGACTACTGAATATGCTATCTTTGCACGGTCCAATTACCACAGCCATTTAAAGATTCAGTGGGTATGCTAGGTTTTATATTGTTAACTCATATAGACATGTTTATGGTAAACAGGTGTCGATATCTTTGCCGAGTTCCTTTTAAGCAATAACGTCAATTCGAAATTAACAGAAACATAAGAATTATGTTTTTAGATGTACTTTAACATTAAAGTAAGATAACAGAGTATAAGCTCACTTAACAGCAAAAGGATGGTTTTTGAAATGATGGTTTAAGGGTTTAAAGGTCGATCAGGATTGACAGAGGCAAGGGACAGTGACATTGCCCTATCGAACATATAGGGCATATATACACATGATCAGCGCCCAAGCCTCCTCTCCACCCAAGCTAAGACCAATGAGGGTCAGGTAATGGCTGCTGACGACTCAGCAGATAGACCTATGGGCTCCCCGAAATTTTGTAAGGATGGTGAGGTTACAGTGACCGAAGGAACTAACGAGGTTGACCGGGACTCGAACCCAAGTCTAGCAATCACCAGTCAGAGACGTTACTACATCGGTCACCACAACCTGGTTGTATAAAAAAGAATTGTAGACTTTAATCTTACGTACAAATTAATTTTCCATTATCATGACGTAAAACTTTCTTATCTATCAACATAGCTCTTACTCCTTCTTTTATACCGGATTTGTTAAGTAATAATCACCAGGGAATTTCGAAGACTAGTATGTTCCATTTCAGCTAAAAAATGCTGATACTCTTTTCTTATTGTAATTGTTCCACGTAATAAGTGTGTATGTATATATATATATATATATATATATATATATATATATATATATATATATATATATATATATATATATATATATATATACAGATATATATATATATATATATATATATATATATATATATATATATGTATGTATATATATATACATATATATATATATGTGTGTATATATATATATATATATATATATATATATATATATATATATATATATATATATATATACACACATACATATTACTTAATAATTTTCTGTAGCCAAATAGTGATCTCCAAATCTCTGTGTAAATAATAATAGAAAATTCTTTATGATATATATATATATATATATATATATGTGTGTGTGTGTGTGTGTGTATGTATATTGTGTATTTAATAAGGTGCTTATGTCTGAAAAGAATGTTCAAGGGTATAGGAGTTTAGGAAGAAGAAATGATAAAGATATTAGTAGGGTACGGAAATAGAAGTTTGAAATTGGGAAAATGGGGTGTGAGTGAAAGATGGCCCATAACAAAAACAAGGAAGAACCTTATTTAGAATTCTATGGAGAATAAAAAGAGTGTTTTATTTTAGGAAGGGAATACAGAAAGGAAGGCTAATGAACAAAGGGCCATAAGAATGGAGTGAGCACTTTGAGGATTTGTTTTCTGCATGTGAAGAATAGAAGAGAAAAGGATATTAAGGGATGTCTATAGGAGTGACTTTTAGGAAATAAGAAATGGGGTTTGGTATTTGAAAAAAGGAAGACAACAAGAATTAAAGGGAATAAAAGGGAAATTCTGCAGTCTATTGGTGGTAAAATAATTGACTAGCCTACCAAGGTGTGTATGAAAGGGTAATAAAAAAAGAAAATAATGAATCCTTTGGTTAAAAATAATTTGTTTAATGTAGGTTAACACGGTTTTGTGCCCGGAAAAAGTACACAAACCCAACCGATAGCACACTATGAAAACATATAAAAATATGATAAATGAAAAAGACACAGATGTGGTATATCTAGATTTTGCAAAAGCCTTTGACAAGGTAGACCATAATATATCAGAGAAAAAAACGAGAAAGCATAATATTAAGGGAAAGATAGGAAAATGGATAAAAGAATTTCTACAAAACAGAAAACAGATAGTGGTTGTAAATGACGAGAAATCAGATGAAGCTCAGGTAATATCTGGTGTGCCACAGTGTACGGTATTAGCTGCACATAGACTGTAATGTTAAAGACTCTGTAGTTAGAAGTTTCACCGATGACACGAGAATAAGTAGAGAAATTACTTGTGATGAAGATAGGAACTCATTACAAAGAGATCTAAACAAAATATATGGATGGGCGGAGATAAATAGGATGGTATTTAACTCCGATAAATTCAAATCAATAAATCATGGAAACAGAGAAAGAATGGTATAAGCATACAGGGGACCTAATAACGAGACAATCACAAACAAGGAAGTAATTAAAGACCTTGGTGTAATGTCAAACAGGAATATGTTATGCAACAACCATATAGCAACACTGTTGGTTGAATGTAAAGCAAAAAGGGAATGCTATTCAGACACTTTAAAACAAGAAAAGCTGAACACATGATTATGCTGTACAAAACTTATGTACGTAGTACACTCGAGTACTGCAATGTGATATGGTACCCACACTACCAAAAGGATATTGCACAAATAGAGAGTGTACAAAGGTCCTTTACTGCTAGAATAGAAAAAGTTAAGGCCCTTGACTACTGGGAAGGACTGCAATTTTTAAAATTATACAGTCTAGAAAGGAGAAGAGAACGCTATATGATAATACAAGCATGGAAACAAATCGAAGGAATCACTGAAAACATCATGGAGCTAAAAATATCAGAAAGAGCAAGCCGAGGTAGATTAATAATGCCCAAAACTATACCAGGAAAACTAAGGAGGACACACAGGACATTAATCCACTACGCACCAGCATCGATAATGCAGTGACTATTTCATGCGCTGCCAGCTCATCTAAGAAACATATCAGGAGTGAGCGTAGATGTGTTTAAGAATAAGCTCGATAAATACCTAAGATTCATCCCAGACCATCCAAGACTGGAAGATGCAAAATACACCGGAAGATGCATAAGGAACTCTCTGGTGGATATACGAGGTGCCTCAAACTGAGAGATCTGGGGAACCCAAACATAGAATAAGGCAATAAGGCAATAAGGTAAGGTGGACAAGGCATGTTTGGATGAGGGAAAGATTCCAAAAGATGCAACAGATGCTCTTATTTCCTCATTGTTTAAATACAAATGTGATGAAAGCCTAGTACGAAATATGGTCATAAAATGCCTTAGTTAACTAGAAAAATAAAACATCTAATAGATGGACTGAGAGGTGAAAGTATGAAGTTTTAAGTGCATGAGGTGCAAGGTATAGACTTTTGCATCCTCTGCAGCGACCTCTCTTTATTTCACCAGAAGGCTTTTGTAGGTATTGATAAAATACATGGACCTTCTTACCCATTAACAAAAAAATTTTGTATACAATTAAGTTTCTCATATACTTTTATTTTCAGGGTTTATTCGTAACATATTTTCTATCTACTTGGTTCATGCAACATAATTTTGTAGGGAAGATTGAAATGGCCTTTGGAAGCCATACGATTAAAAAAATGACAGAAATTACCTATAAATGCCAATCAGTCTATTTTCTATCATCTAAAAAATATGGCACTTTCGAACAATAATTGCAAGAGCCCGTGACTGTCCAGAAGGACCAGACAGCAAAATCAAAAGCAAGTAAAGGTGAAAAATGCTATTCTTTTTGTCTGTCCCATATCTCTACAGTTTTGGTTTCCTAATAAACAGCTGGTCCATATATCTGACACCTTCTCTAAACATGTAATCCTCTTCCTTAGTAATTACCTATTTCATCTACCTCTCTAGTTTGATAAATATTATTTACAACCTCCACAGTTTTATTAAAACGATTCATGTTGTTTCAACCAGATCTTTAAAAAATCTTTGGAAAACCCGGGTTATTTAGAAAGAGGACACAAACATTCAATATGAAGAGAAGGTTCAGGGCATCCCAAAAGATTCTCATCAGCCAGCAGCCGCTCCTTGCCTCTGAAGAGCCACTTAAAAACGCATCCTAATTTAATTATTGCTGGATACTCTCTCACTCTTGCCGCTACTCTTTTCTTCATCTCTCCATGACGTACGTGAATATTTGAATGCAATGTCAACTTTTTCCTTATATGTTCATTGTATATATATACATATATATATATATATATGTATATATATATATATATATATATATATATATATATATATACATATATATATATATATATATATATATATATATATATATATATATATGTATATATATATATATATATATATATATATATATATATATAATATATATACATCGATGTATATATATATATATATATATATATATATACATCGATGTATATATATATATATATATATATATATATATATATATATATACTGTATATATATATGATATATATACACACATATATACACATATATATATGTGTGTGTGTATGTGTGTGTTTGTATGTGTACAAACATATGTATGATTGGTCTTGATTTTAGTGCTGCCTTTTGACCGTGTTAATCATGAGGCCCTTGGTTTCAAACTCAAACAGTTGGGAATGGGTGGGTCTTTTCTTAGCATCATTATTGAAATTTTAAGTAACAGACCGCAAAGAGTTGTTGTTGAAAGGAAACCATAATGAGTTTAGGAATGTGATATTTGGTGTTCCTTCGGGTAGTGTTCTTGGCCCATTACTTTTCATAACATATTATTAGGTAGTAGGTTGGCTAGGGCAACAGCCACCCGTTGAGATACTACCGCTAGAGAGTTATGGGGTCCTTTGACTGGCCAGACAGTACTATATTGGATCCTTCTCTCTGGTTACGGTTCATTCGCCTACACATACACCGAATAGTCTGAGCTATTCTCTACATTTTCTCCTCTGTCCTCATACATCTGAGATTTCTTAACAATTCTTCTTCTATCAAGGAGTTAACAACTGCACTGTAATTGTTCAGTGGCCACTTTCCTCCTGGCAAGGGTAGAAGAGACTCTTTAGCTATGGTAGACAGCTCTTTTAGGAAAAGGACACTCCAAAATCAAACCATTGTTCTCTAGTCTTGGGTAATGCCATAACCTATGTACCAAGGTCTTCCACTGCCCTGGGTTAGAGTTCTCTTGCCTGAGGGTACACTCGGGCACACTATTCTATCTTATTTCTCTTCTTGTTTTGTTAAAGTTTTTATTGTTTATATTGGAGATATTTATTCTAATGTTGTTACTGTTCTTGAAATATTTTATTGTTTCCTTGTTTCCTTTCCTCACTGGGCTATTTTCCCTGTTTGAGCCCCTAGGCTCATAGCATCCTGCTTTTCCAACTCAGGTTGTAGCTTAGCAAGTAATAATAATAATAATAATAATAATAATAATAATAATAATTATAAACACGTCATGTGGTTTGGCCTAGAAAACTTGTTGCTTGTTGCATATGCAGATGATGCTACACTCTTTGCATCAATTTCATCTTCTGAATGTAGATCTTGGGTTGCTGAATACCTATATAGAGATCTAGCCAAAATTAGTGCATGGTGCAAATTATGGGGCGTGAAGTTTAACCCTAACAAAACTCAAAGTATGATTTTAACAGACTTACTAACACTCCCGCCTCTTATGGGAGTCTCCCTCATTTTGAAAATACCTTCCACATTGGCACTCTGTTCTCTCGCATTTAGATAAAATCTCCCACACTATTTTTTTAAGTTCATAATTGTCAATAATGCTTTTTTTTCAGTAAATATAATTACCTACTGGAATATTTTGATAGAAATGCTCAACACAAACATATCAATAAAAAAAGGGGATATGTATGTTGTTGGGAGGGGCAAGATGGGGAAGGAGCGATCTAGCACGAGGACAGTGTCTGGTTCGAGAGCTTACTCGGAGGTGAACAAATAGTTTAGATATTGAGAGGTGGAGTTAATAAAAAGTTTATTATTATTATTATTATTATTATTATTATTATTATTATTATTATTATTATTATTATTATTATTATTATTATTATTATTAGCTAAGCTACAACCATAGTTGGAAAAGCAGGATGCTAGAATCTCTTATTGTCTGTAAAACACATGAGTTAGCCCTTACTTGCTCCAAGTGTAAACCGATCAGCGAATTACTTGTGAAAGCTACTCTCAGCAAAATATTCATATAACCGAGAACAATAGTGTTCAAAAATGATATCTGTCATATATTTCCATTAACATACAATGCAATTATCAGTAAAACAGGCTATAAACATAGTCATTTTGTCATATGAATATAAATACGTATTTTTCTTTAATTTTGGTATGTATATTCTTGAAAGTATGCACCTATGTGCTTAGTGGGTAGAAAAAAAAAATTAATATATCGAGAATTTTAAATGAATTTTATCAAAATATGATATTCTGTCTTGGGTTTATGAATCTCCCGCACTTGCTTATAAATTTTCATCTTTTTTAATAATATCCAGCAAAAGATTCAGGTAGGGTTCACAGGTCTCTTGTTAGTAGGTCGAAGACAGTGGCTTCTCTACATCCGGACCTTAGCATTGATATTGTTTCTTTAACTCTCTATGACTTTTAAAATTTTAGGTGTGACTCTCGACGGCTAATTTGCTTTTCAGAAACACATTAGGTCTGTGCCTTCTTCAACTGAACAAAAATTGGCTAATTGAAAGTGTCTTTTAATACTTTCAATTATCAATTTATTTTGAAGTGTCTTAATTCTTTAAGTTTGCTGTACTGCACATATTTCAAACACGCCTGTACACTTTAACAGGATTACTTTTTATCTTATCACCCACTCTTCCCTGCACTGTTAATAGATAAATCTGTGTAAGCCTGCTAGCCCGTATTTTATTTAGTTTGAATATTTGAGACGATCTTGCTCGCAATTCCTGGTACTTAAGCTCGATGTCATTTTAATAAAGTTTACTTGGATTCACCTCGCCTTTCAGTTTCAACA
>NC_090740.1:72575024-72580024 GCF_036898095.1 Palaemon carinicauda | reverse complement strand
TTGGTCCTAGTACTTAATGCATGATTTTGGTTTTTCCGAGTGTAATTAAAAATTTATTGAAGCTTTAGGCTATATTTTATACATTTTAGACTGTGTGGAATATTTCCAAGATTGTATACGTGAGAGTTTCGGTGAATTAGGTAATCGATTCTCTTGGTGCCTAGGCTAATTGCTTATGGAGCCTTAGTATACTTTATTATACTCCCCGGTTGCTTTCTTTTCTTCGGAGAAGGTATGCAATCCCTTTCCCTCTGTTTAAGCCTTGGGCTTATCCCTAAGTGGTTTTTTCCGAATTTATTTTCGATAAAACTATACTAGGGTGTTACTGTACCTTCCTGTTCCAGCAGAGTCTGGTTCAAAGAGGGACAGAACAACAGAGTTTTTAGTCTGAGTCCGTGTTGTCTGGCTTGGGGCAGAGTCTCCCTCGCTGACCTAACACTTACAAAGGGAGCTTAGCTCCCTTAGGTCACTATCGAAGGTTTCTGTAGTTATGATTCCTTCTTGTGTGATCGACCAGACTAAGTCCTGTTGCTGTTCTCGGGGAGGATAAAATCTTCCCTTGGGAGTAGCAACGCCTTCCTTGCTTTGGTGCTCTGGAAGCTGGCAGGTATTATACTACTGTGCTGGCCCTTTCCCTTAGATCTCCCTTAGGCTAAGACAAAGTTCTTGGCTGCGGGTGATCTGTCACTAAAGCAAGGTTGGCAGGACCCTCTTGTCCCTTCCCCCTCTATCTCCGTAATGGCCTAGCCATTACTGTACTGTACCTTGCCGGCCGGCAGAGCTGGCCGGCAGGGGTATTACTGTACTGTATGTCATTCTACTTCTGGACCTAGTATAGGTTGGGATGTGGAATTGACTAAGCCCATTGCCGGCCGGCAGAGATGCTGGACGGCAAGGGTCTTATGTTTTCGAGTGCTGCCCGGACCTCTCTTGGTCCCTCATCCATGCCTGCCGGCAGAGGCGGACGGCATTGGTCAAGGAAGCCTGAATTAAGTTTCTCCCCTTCCTTATATGCACTCTTTCGGTTGCCGGGCTTGGGGGGTTGTGTACACTCTTATCCCGGCATCCATTCTATTTTCTTCTAGTGCTGTACCTGTCCCGGCTGCCGGCCTATGAGGCCGGCAGCCGGGCAGGTGTAGTCTTCTGGTTCTTTTGCTGCCGGCTGGCATCGGTCTTGTACCTTTGCCGGCCGGCTTATGTCAGTCCTTGTCTGCCGGTCACCAAGAGTGTGGCCGGCAGCTGGGTACTACCTTGTGTAGTTGCTGGCCGGCAATCATTGCCGGCCAACACTGGCTGTTGCTGGCCGGCAGCTGCTGCCGCCGGCACAGGCATTTGAACCAGAGGGCTGCCGCCCTATAGCTGTTAAGTAGTATACTTTAAAGCTAATTGTGATGTGTGCCGGCCGGCAAAGGCAGGCCGGCACACATCCTTCTATACTGTACTAGTATTCTTCTGTATAGCATATACAGTAAGAAGAAAACTATAGTAAAAGTTTAGGTACAGCACTGTATCTTCTAACACTATTGTGTTTTCTTGCACAGCCCTTTGCTGTTGCCCTTAGACAGGAAGCAGAGTTCTTCCCCGTCTATTATCCAGGATTTTAAAATCATTGCCTAGGTGTGAGCTCCCCCTGTTTCCTCTGGAAACCTTGCATTGGTTACTCTAGTAGAGATAAACCATTTTGATTTTATTATCTGGAAGGCTGCAACAATGGGTTGTGAGGGAAACACAAGTGTGTGTCTTTCCTTTATGAATTGTTATGCTATACTATGCATATCCAGTGATACATAGTTCACTTGATACTCATGGAAATTTCTTCTCTTTACAGGAGGACCCTCCGAAGTGCGGAAATGTTTTCTGCAATGTCCGCAGCAAGAACCTCTGCGGACATGAGTGTTGTAGGAGACACGCAGCATGCGCTGTCTCCAAGGATGATCTCCAGTATTGGGACCCTCAGGTATGTACTGTATGCACTAACCTGATTACTGAGGCTTTTGATTCCCCTAGAACGGCGGAATCAAGGGATATAGCTAGGGAAAAGCTTCGTACTTGGGTAAGGGGCTTCAAGAAGAACACCTCTGGCCCTTATCTTCCAAGTGAGAAGATGAGGGCGTATCTTTTTCCCCAGGCATCAGCTGAGGCAGTGATTCCCCAGCCTCAAGAGGAGATCCTTCAAGATCAAGTCCAGGTGGACGAGGAAGTCGCAGATGCGATGCAAGACATCCAGTTGTGTGACAGGATGTCTGACCTGGACGAACGTTTGGAAGAAGACCTCCTGGCAGAAGGTCAGGATCAAGTTCAAACCCCGGATGTCGTAGAGGATGAGGTCGACGAGGTGTCGGCTACTCCGGTTCAGATGCCGGAGCCTATCCCCTCAACATCAGCTGGCCTCCCAGTAGAACTGGGACAGGCCCTCTCTTCGATTGTTGGAATGATCCAACAAATGCAGAAGGAGAATCAGGAGAAGGCGGCTGCAATGGAACTGCGTATGCAGTCCCTGGCAGAATCACATGGGCCCCGGAAAAGGCTCAATGTGAAAGACCTTCCCATATGCTCAGATGCTAACCCATGGAGGTATGCTGAGCACATGCCGATGACGACTGGAAAGATCGTCATCTCGGATAAGCTGGGTTCAGTTCCCCTAGAGGAGGTAGAATTCTGGCCCAGCAAGGCATCATATCCGGACTGCTATGTCCGGCTGAGAAAAGAACCAGCTTCAAGGGAGGAGACAGAACCGAAGGAGGTCATTATTATGGACCACGCTAAGGCTCAAGCCCTACTTTCATCCTCGATGAAAGAGAGGGGCTTCTCGAATTCAAAGGTAGCTGCATTGAGCAAGAAGCTCCCTTCGTTTGTGTTCTCTCCTGATAGAGCCTTCCCCTTTTTACAGAAAGGGTTTGCGGCTGTCCTAAAGGCAGTTGAGGCCGGCAAGCCTTGCCCCTCCCTGGAGGAGTGTAAACCCTTGTCGCTGGCTCTACCTATGGACCACAAAGACTGGAAGGATGTCCATCTGACATTCTCAGTGGGAAAGTTGGAGGCTGATATTGCCGGACGGCAATTCGGCGAGGACCTCCCCAAGCTGTCCGAATCTCTTTTACGAAGAGAGTTCGAGACAAAAGAAAGACTGGCTGCCTCAATGTCTCATCAGACTACTCTCGAGACGATGGCAAGTGACCCCAAGGTCCATGAAATGTTCATGGTAGTGGCTAAGTCTCACCTAGCCACAGTGACGAAGGACCTTTATAGCTTCGTCAAGGCAAGGAGAGCTTGCAGGGAGTTCGTGTTCACCGGGGCTTCGGTGAGACACGAGCCAAGGAAGTTAATCTCCTCCAACATTTGGGGAAAAGACCTTTTCCCTACCGATGTGGTCAAAGAGGTTGTTGATAAGGCCGCCGTGGAGAATAGAAACCTTCTCCAGAAGTGGGGCCTGGCTATCAAAAGAAAATCTTCCCCGGATGAGGGTCCTCAACCAAAGAGGAAGAATATGAAGACTAGGCTACCATTTCGGCCAGCCAAGCCTTATAGACAGCAACAGCAACTGCAATTGCCTTTGCCTCCAGTGCCCCAGATGGTGGCACAAACCCCGACTGCCTTTCAGTGGATACCCCAGGCTGTGCCAGGTCAGTCAACCACATTCGCCCCAACGTTCGAAGGACAGTCTTCTTCCTTTCGTGCAAAACCTAGAGGAGCAGCCAGAGGCTCGTCTAGGCGCCCCTCAAGGGGAAGGGGATTCAGAGGTGGTCGTGGTCAGGGAGGCAAGACCTCAGGACGGCAGTCCAAGTGAAATGATACCGGTAGGAGGGAGACTGATGAAATTTTGGGATCGCTGGACCTTCGATCCCTGGGCCCAAAGCCTACTCAAGAATGGACTGGGTTGGAGCTGGTACAGCACTCCACCCCCATGCCTTCGGTTTTTCCAACACTCCACCCCCATTTTGGAGGAGTACGTTCAAGAACTGTTGGAGAAAAATGTGATCCGAAAGGTGAAGTCCATCAAATTCCAAGGGAGGCTGTTTTGTGTTCCCAAGAAAGACTCGGAAAAGCTCAGAGTCATTCTGGACTTGTCACCACTCAACAAGTTCATAGTGAATTGCAAATTCAAGATGCTAACACTGCAACACATAAGGACCTTACTGCCCAAGAGGGCATACTCAGTCTCTATAGACTTGTCAGACGCCTATTGGCACATTCCAATCAGCCATCGACTCTCCCCCTACCTAGGGTTCAGGCTACAACGAAAACTGTACGCCTTCAGAGCCATGCCATTCGGGATAAACATAGCCCCAAGGATTTTCACGAAGCTTGCGAGCGCAGCTCTCAAACAATTGCGCCTAAAGGGAATTCAGGTAGTAGCCTACCTGGACGACTGGCTGGTGTGGGCAGCATCCGAGACCGAATGCTTGCAAGCTTCCAGTCAGGTGATCCAGTTCCTAGAGTACCTAGGCTTCAAGATCAACAAGAAAAAGTCTCGACTTTCTCCATCCCAAAAGTTCCAGTGGCTGGGAATCCACTGGGATCTTTTGTCACACAGTTTCTCCATCCCAATGAAGAAAAGGAAGGAGATAGCGGGCTCTGTCAAGAGACTTCTAGATTCCGAAAGGATATCAAGACGCGAACAGGAGAGGGTACTAGGCTCTCTCCAGTTTGCTTCAGTGACAGACCCAGTGCTAAGAGCACAGC
Organism: Palaemon carinicauda; assembly: GCF_036898095.1. NCBI lineage: Eukaryota > Metazoa > Arthropoda > Malacostraca > Decapoda > Palaemonidae > Palaemon > Palaemon carinicauda. The sequence goes on along the minus strand of NC_090740.1, from coordinate 72,575,344 downwards.
TAAAGGATGCAACCGGAGTTTGGAGAAGGTATGCATCAAACGCGCGAAGAGACCTGAGAAGACCAGTGCCGCCTCGGCTACGTACTCTTCTCAGACCTTGGTCCCAAGCCAGACATCTAAAGAAGTCGGTTCTTCTTCAGCCACCTCCCCCGTCGATGACGATTCACTCAGATGCCTCAAAGGAGGGATGGGGAGGTCACTCTCATCGGAAAAAAGTCCAGGGGACTTGGTCCAAGCTATTCAGGACCTTTCATATAAACTTTCTAGAAGCTATGGCAGTGCTCCTTACCTTAAAGAAAGTCTCCCCGCGTCACTCGATC
>NC_090740.1:72555024-72570024 GCF_036898095.1 Palaemon carinicauda | reverse complement strand
ATATATCATACATTTTGACGTATAGATTAAACCAAGATGGATTGGAACACTTTTCCGGTTACCTTCGACAAATAGGATCATGCTGCCAGCATCCATTGCCTGCAGCAGTAAAGCACAGAATAAGATGTCACGTATTATGAGACACCAACATTTCTCTCACGGGGCAAAGCACAACACGATAGAGGAAATTGTTAACGGAGGTAACATGTCAGCAGCTTCCTTTTCTTATATGAGTTGGAGAAATCGTCAAATTCTGATGAACGATCACTGCAAAGTGAATTAGCCCTTTCTGAAATGTTGTTTTGCTTACCAGACTCTAATTTTGATGAAGGAATTGGGGAAAAAGAACTTTTCGGGAAATTATAAGGACACCTTAGACTTAGAAACTCCTATACAACAAGAGGAGATATAATACTTAGGTGGTTTCATTACATAGAAGTTTCCACAATGCCCGAACTTAGGATCGAAAGTGGCTGGAGACAATTCCTTTTTGATTGAAGAAATAAGCAAAGAATGAGTGTCTCCTGAAACCAAGCAGGGAATTCATAAAGGAACTAAAAACTATAGAGAAAATGTTTAAATGTCATCGCAGCGAGAAGACCCTGGAAACTAGTAAGGGTGCAATAAACTGCATATCTTCATTTTATATAAAAACTAGCATTGCCTGAGAAAGTTGTGTCTTATTTTGTTCGGCGTCGAAAATTTTTTTCAGGATTATGGTATTAAATAGAACAATATTTTCTCAGAAAATGATTGAAAAAAGTTAAAGAAAATAGTTCCTTAATTCATATGTTTTTATGTAATCCGATAGTCAAAAGCATATGACCCATTAACATTATTACTGACTATGTCCTGTATGATCTCCTGTACATACAGTATTACTTATATATTTCAATAACAAATGATAAATAGAATATTGTTAAATCTATCATAAACCATAACTTGTATTCTTATTTGCCCCAATTTAACGCTGATAACAGAGAATTCTAATGTAAATTTTTACCCTGTACAGCAATTGCATACGCCATGACGTCACAAATTTCTATCAACATATGGAAACTGAAATTTTAATTCAACCTAAGCTGCACCTGAGTAGACCTTGTATTCTATAGTCCTTGAATGACATTACATTGCCAATCCTCGGTACAAATTTTCTCTCACATATCTACCTCCTGCTTGATGTTGTACACCGACAGTTAGTTAACGCACTATTATTCGTCGACACCTTTTCAACCCACCCCCTCCGATCTCCTTCTCCACATCAGCACACCCACTGATGTCTACGCCCCATCCTAACGACGGACCCGGAAGTTTTCCCTCCAAAATTTCGACAAACACTAACGGTTTCCATCAAGCACGGTATTTATCTCCATATCAAGATGATGTGGCCCCCAGTGTTCACCAGATTCAGTCGTCTGGCTCTGGATTGTTTGGCATGGGCTAAACAAATGATCGCCAAAATGGAAGGAATGGGCCTTTGCTAGAATGCGTCAAGCCCATGGTCGTTACCCTTATATATCATCCTGAAGAACGATGGCTCCCTGCATCCATGTTGGGATTACAGTAGCCTGAACATGCAGAGAGAACCGAATCACTACCCCTCTCCCAAACTTCGCCAACTTGACCTCCTACTTGGACATAACAAAGGTTTTCTCCATGTTTGATCTCCTGAAGAGGTAAGATAATATGCCCATGAACCCAAAAGACATTCCCAAGACTGTCACTGTCATCACCACTCCCTTCGGTACATACATCTTCAATTACTCTTCTTTGGATCTTCGTGTGGTTGGAGCCATTATCAACATCTTTTGGACGGCATCCTAGGGGACCTCCCCTTGTGCGTATATTATGTAGATGATATATTTGTGTTCTCTTCCTCCAAAGAGGAACACCTCTGTCATATACACATTGAGCTTGACCACCTTCAACAGAATGACCTTGTAATCCGGTACAACAAGTGTACCTTTGGCACCAACGAAGTATCGTTCATAGGGTACCGCATCATTCCTGAAGGAGTCCACACCCTCCCTAAGAAGTTAGCACCCGTTCAGAAATTCCCCACACCTTCACCCATCAAAGCACTGCAAGAATTCCTGGGTATGATTAACTATTATCACGGTTACTGCTAGTCCTTGCCACCATTCTTGCTCCCCTCTACGCCTCCCTCATGGGCAAGCCAAAAACCTGAAGTGTGGTCCCTTTTAGAAGTGCCCATCTGTAATGCAAAGAATGCCATATTAATTACTGCTGCTTTTACTTTTCACATGCCACTTTACCGTCTCCTTCTCTCCACTGAAGCCAACGACGTTGCTATTGGTGCAGTACTCGAGCAGATGGTCAACAGCTTACCCAACCCATTGGCCTTCTTCAGTAGAAAACTGTCCAAGGCAGAATCCGGCTACTCTACCTTCGACCAAGAGTTAACGGCGGTGCATTTGGCTTTACATCATTTCCGTGACTTCTTAGAAGGTACGTCATTCATCATTCATGCGGACCACATGCCTCTGGTGCACACTTTCTCTCGATGGTCTAATGCCTGGTCGCCAGTCAACACCATCTCTCCACCATGGTTGAATACAATTGTACACCTCAACACCTCACTGGGAAAATGAATCCCATTGTCGACGCCCTGTTAAGAAACATATTGGCCACCATTCCCCTGGGATTAGATTAAAACTCCTTGGTAGAAGCCCAATGTAAAGATCAAATACCAAGCACGTAGGACATCCTCCACATCCTCTGCTGGGAAGATATCCTCCTCAACGACTCCAATGCCCCTCTCCTCTGTGATATCTGTACTAGTGAACCACCCCAATGGATTCCTGCTCCCAGGCACTGACTGGCATGGCCTTTCAAATTCCTACTGCACAGCTACTGAGGACGAAGGTCATTTGGCATGCCCTTACTAAGGAGGCTAAAGATTGGATCCACGCCTGTAATTCCTGCCAAACCTCAAAAGTACATTGACACACGGATTCAGAAGTGGACTCTTCTCCTCAACCACAACATAATTTTGCCCACATTCATGCTGACATAATAGGTTCCCTAACCACATCACGAGGATTTTGTTACCTGTTTACCGTCATTGACCGCTCTACTCATTGGCCTGAAGCCATTCCCATGGAAACTTCCACATCTGCCTCATGTACATCTGCCCTACTCTCAGAGTGGACTAGCGAGATTCGGCATCCCTGAGCATATTACATCTGACATGGGTACCACTTTCACCTGTCAATTGTGGACATTATTAGCGAATCTCCCGGGCATCAGATAACCGCCTACAACCTTACCACCATTGAAATGGTTGAACATTATCATCGCACCCTCAAAGCAGCTTTGATGTCCCACAGCAATAACTCCATCTAGTTTACTCAGCTTCCCTGGGTCCTCCTGGGACTAACAACCACTACTAAAGACGCCTTGTGTGTATAGCTACCCATTGGTCGTTCCTGCCAAATATTTTTTGGTCTAAGACTTCCTCTAAAAATATCTAGCACCTAAATCACGTTGTGGGAAAATTTATTCCTTGCCGCCAGACTTACAAGCCCCCGAAGCAACACATACTGATAGATCTGCACTCAGCAACGCACATTTTCCAGCGCAACAGCACTAGCAAGCCACCTCTAACAACCCCTTACATGGGCCCATTTCTCGTGATCCATTGTGCCCAGAAGGCTTTCTTAATTAACAATCGCTGTGAAGAAAACTGGGTCTCCATTGAATGCCTAAAACCTGCATATCTCCTACCAGATGACCTGCCTACAGTACGCCTCTCTAGAGCAGAGCGCTCTATTTCACATGTATGTCATTTTTAGGGGGAGACATGTAATGCACGTGTTTCATACACGTTAGTACATTGTAATGGTTTTGTTTTTTAACTTATCACTCCCACTTCCCTTTACTGTTAATAGACCAATCTGTGTAAGCCTGCTAGCTCATATTATATTTTGTTTGAATTTTTGTGACGTTTTTGCTTGGAAGTCTTGGTGTTTAAGCTCGATGTTCTTTTGATAAAGTTTAGTTGCATTCACCTCGTCTTTCAGTTATAACCTAACAGCCCACTCACACACTACCTTGTTTCGAGTATTGTTGGCCTCTCTGTCTTCATCTGCTGAGTCTCATCTAAATTTGTTGGATAGGAACTTAGGGTCTATTGAATTTTATATTCTTGATTTAGATATTAATCGCTGACACAGCCATTCAGTTAGTTCGTTATGCATGTTGCATAAGACGTTTTATAATTTTTACCTTCCTATGTATTCAGATTTTCCCGGAAAGTATCCTCCTTTTTGTAATACTGGGGTTGCAATTAATTCTAATAGTCATGTCTTCTCCATCTTGAGCCTCAATACTACACAGCATTCCAGAAGTTTTATTTCAGTCGTGACCAAGTTATGGAATGATCTTCCTAATCTGTAGAAATTCAAAATTTCAAATTTTCAACAAATGTTTTTATGTTGAAAAGGCTGACATAAGTCTCTTTTTATAGTTTATGTGTGAAATATCTGTTTTAATATTGTTACTGTTCTTAAAATATTCTATTTAGATGATCATTACTTCTATTGTATTTTGTTTATTTCCATTCCTCACTGGGCTATTTTTCCTGTTGGAACCCTTGGGCTTATAGAATCTTGCTTCTCCAACTAGGGTTGTAGCTTAGCTAATAATATTATTGAAAATAATAATATATATATATATATTCATATATATATATTTATATATGTATATATATATATATATATATATATATATATATATATATACAAAATGTGGGTGTGTGCGTAGATTATATAAATATATATATATATATATATATATATATATATATATATATATATATATATATATGAGAGAAGGAGGGGTAGACAGTTTAATAAACCTAACAGCTCATTACGCATCTCTTATCATGGCCTATGCTCTATAAGAATGTTCGTCAACCTCATCGTAATATCGAGCTCATATTAGTAGACCTGTTGAGTATAAACCTGACACATTCTCTCAGAGGATTATTAGAGAGCTTCCAATACCCAAAGCGAACTCTTGATATAAGGTCTATTGTTGGCTTTATTTCCAAAGTAATGAGAAGATTATTTAATAACTTTTTAAAGCTCTCTCTCTCTCTCTCTCTCTCTCTCTCTCTCTCTCTCTCTCTCTCTCTCTCTCTCTCTCTCTCTCTCTCTCCCCAGTTATACGTTGATAAAAAATATCAAAGACTTTTTCAATATCTATTTCGGTCGTAAATTTGACACTGACAATTATCTTGAGCTCAGAGTATGAAGAAATTACCGTAAAAAAAATGTCCTACACTATACTCTCGAAACACTAATGACAAAAACTCAAAAGCATGACCTGAAATAATTTATAGTATTAAGTTTATCGTAAATATATCGCAATGTGGTTTGCAAAATAAGACTCTGGGTGTATGCGGTGATTTATGTATGAGACAAGATTTGACATTTTTAAAATGTCTTAACTACAAAAGGGGAGATGTGATTAGGTTTTCCACTTTTTCACTAATTTGGTGGACTGATATATTTCTAAAACCTCAGAGAAGACCAATAAAAACTCAGGATGGTCGCATGTCAGAGCGATATCCTCACTCACCAAAGACTGGTATTCTATTCCAACTTATAGAAAAAAAAGGGGGGGGGGGGGAGGCAGAAAGACCTGTTGAGACTCTCCAAAACTTCAACAATAAATCCAAGAAACCCTTTTTAAGTTTAGTTCCTTGATGCCAGAGAGTTTTTCAGTTGATCACCCACATCCATTCCCCATTCCAATGATGTAAGATAAAATGCCCAATAAGATTCATAGCGCTCTTTCAATATTATATCAGGATTTACAGAAATTCTTTATTTTCATCTGTGCGGTCAAGAATTTCAAAAATGGTTATGATCTCTCTCTCTCTCTCTCTCTCTCTCTCTCTCTCTCTCTCTCTCTCTCTCTCTCTCTCTCTCTCTCTCTCTCCAAAAGCGTAAAGAAAATAGTTTTCTGGAAAAGTGTCATCGTGCCATAAATTTTAGCACAACCAGAATCCGGTTAAATGGTTTGCTGCTTACAAAGGATTTTAACATACGTATGAAACGTAAACATCCGTATCTATAAAATCTGTAAAATAGAAATACTGGAAAATCAGAAGAAATTTTTTCATCACAAAAGATAACGAGAGTCTTACAAAAATTATATTTGACTAATTAAGAAACTTTTTTTAGAGCAACAAACTAAAGGGAAGATTGCCTAAGACAGCTATTACTGGTAAGGTTGTTTAAAGCATTTATAAACTTCAAATCTGTTCCTATACCTGTAGTGTTATTCACTTAGAGATTTCACTGACATGCCATTCATGCAGGATATACACGTTTGCTAAAGCTCATTTTTTACAGACGTTGGAGGAAATAAAAGGTACAAATATGCCAGCCATACAAGAGTATACATTTAGGTATCGAAGTAAAAATACTTCGATACCTAAATGTATACTCTTGTATGGCTGGCATATTTGTACCTTTTATTTCCTCCAACGTCTGTAAAAAATGAGCTTTAGCAAACGTGTATATCCTGCATGAATGGCATGTCAGTGAAATCTCTAAGTGAATGATTTTATAAACGTTTGAATCTTTTAGCGTTTAAAGGCTTAAATGTACAAAGATCGTTCATGAAGGCAAGGGATAGTCACAATGCTGGACAATAACTTTGAAAATGATCATATATTCATAGGATCATCGACCAAGACACCTCACCACCCAAGCTATAGCCAGCAAGGAACAGGCAATGGCTGCAGAAGACTTAGCAGCTAGAGCTATAGGTTCCCCCAAACCCCTCACCTTACCTCACAAAATGGCGAAGATGTAGACACTACAAGAAACTATCAAGCTTTAGCAGGTCTCAAACCACAGTTCAGCAGATAGCCAGGTAGGGATGATTAGGATATCAACAAAAGTCTAAGCCTTTATTTTTTATTTGAAATTAGTATAACTAAATGTTTTATGAAGATTCTATAATTATCTTTAATTTAGTGACTATTATTATATGATAAAACATGTAGAAAGTGTGTTGCAATTATTTTATTAATTCACTTTTTTTTTTTTTTTTTTTTTTTTCTACTGAATCTCAGCTCAGCAAATAGATAATTACAATAGAAAGTGGAAGATAAAATCTCCCCGGTGTAGTAAATAGTAAGTGTTCTGCTTTATATTTATAAATTTATAAACATATATTATGTAAAGTTCAGCCAGTTTTACCACTATGAAATCTCCTCCATTTATTATTAAATCAATTGTCAGTATATTCTCCGGGTGCTATGCTTATTATCATGCCTTTTAATGCTTTCCTTCCTTCTACTGTTACCTACATGTTTGGCACCAGCTTAGGTGTTTCAATATTTGTCTTGGCAAAGTTATTTCTTATATCACTATCATAGTAATGTATAGAAATCCTCTGCAATTTTTATCACTCCATTCCTATTGTTGATATTTCTATTTTTATATCTTAAAGCAAACATCTGTTGGCGTCCTGTTCCAAGTCTTCTTTTCATCAATTTGATGCTACTTCTTTTCTTTACATTTCTTTCATTTTGTTTTGACTGTGTTTACAAATGTCTTGTAGTTTTAGTTTTTTATTGTGTTTGATAGTTCTGCTAATTCTATTTCATCTCTCTTGGATTTGACCCTCATTTCCAATTTTCCTTATTAGGTTTGTCGTCTTTTGCGATAGTGTTCCTTGATATTGTTTAAGAACTTTTCCACCTTTCTCTTGTGCTGATGCCAATACAATTTTTTTTTTTAAATTACAGCTCAGTTTTTCATTACTAGCTTGAATTTCATCATGTAGCTGGGAGCACCACACATCTTAGAAAAATTTATTACTTACCGTAAGTCATTTTTGTTCTCTCTCATATCATGCATTTGCCCGGATACTGTATTGAGAAGAATTTGTTTTTTTCACGTTTTACCCAAGAAAAGTATAAATTTCTAACAAACGCACTACGTGGGATTCTAACGAAGTTTAATCATATATATATATATATATATATATATATATATATATATATATGTGTGTGTTTGTGTGTGTATATATGTATGTATGTATGTATATATACATATATATATATATATATATATATATATATATATATATATGTATATATATATATGTGTGTGTGTCTTACTTATAACAGTAATCGAACAGTTTAACATGTTTTTTCAAAAAGGCCCATAAAAGAAACACAGGAAATATGAATAAATCACACTATATTTCGGTCAATAAACATCGAAATATAGTGTTATTTATTCATATTTCCTGTGTTTCTTTTATGGGCCTTTTTGAAAAAAACATATATATATATATATATATATATATATATATATATATATATATATATATATATATATATATATATATATATATATATACAGTATATATATATATATTTATATATATATATATATATATATATGTATGTATATATATATATATATATATATATATATATATATATATACATATAAATAAACACACGTGTATATACATGCATATATATGAAAAAGTGCGTAAGTATATACGCATATAACTCTGTGTTTTCGTGTGCGTGTATGTGTATTTGTATGCCTTTACCTCCTTCTCTTTAACTTGCTACATGCAATAGATCACATCTCGTTTCAGTGGTGGAACTTTTAACAAAAGTTCAAATTTCATTACAATAAGAATTAAGGGCAAATTAACCTACACCAGGGTGGTCCAACCTTTTCCATGCCAAGGGCCACATTACCTGAAATCCTTGATGGGACGGGCCAAAAAAATAAGATTAATATGAGAATTATAATTCCTGCTGCAGTAACTGAAGGGGAGCCCCTTCCTCCAAGGGGAGAGGATTCGTTTCCATTATACAAGTGATTTTTTTTTTACCATGTATGTATGCACTAGAAGAGTTTACACACCGTGTCATAAAATTTTCCCCAATTCTTATTTGCATATGGATATCTTATTTTGAAACAGCAAAAAAAAATAAAGTAAAGATTTAAAATTCAAAACTTATATATTTCTGTCAATATTTAACTTCAGATCGTAATCAAAGTACATTTGATATACAAAAAGAGAAAAAAAAGATATAAACAACTCAGATACTAGTATTTACTAATAATTTCTAATCATAAGATAAGAAAAAATAGATCCTTTCACAGTTCTATTCCTGTTTAACTTCAAAATACTGTACAATCAAAGTAAATCTGCACACACAACCACATATATGTATATATATATATATATATATATATATATATATATATATATGTGTGTGTGTGTGTACGTATGTAAATGTATATATATATATATATATATATATATATATATATATATATATATATATATATATGTATGTATATATATATATATATATATATATATATATATACATATATATACATATATATATGTATATATATGTATATATGTATATATATATATATATATATATATATATATATATGTGTGTGTGTGTGCGTATATATATATATATATATATATATATATATATATATATATATATATATGTATGTGATTATATATGTGTGTGTGTACGTATGTATATGTATATATATATATATATATATATATATATATATATATATATGTGTGTGTGTGTGTGTGATTATATATGTATATATGTATATATATATATATATATATATATATATATATATATATATATATATATATATATATATATTCTCAAATTCACCATTCAACCCTTCAAGTTTTCCAAAAAAAGATGAGAATATGTTCCATTATTTCTGTTTAATTCATGACGAGAAGGGAAGTGTGTTAGATCATTCTTGTTTAAACATTCAATGAAAAGTTGCAGCTATTTACGGAGAGAATCAACATGTCGTACTAACTGGGAAACATTCTGTAATTTTCCTTTTAGGTTCATATTTAGAACGTTCAGGTGGGAAGTCATTATCGTGTAGCTGAATTTAGCATTGTTCTGAATGACTAATATGCTGATTTTATAAAATATGGTAGAGTATCTTCCCTTAAAGAAAAAATCAAGTTCACAATACTGACAATACTTGTCATGGCATCACTCATCTGCAATATTTTGCTTCAAAGTCCTCTTGGTGAATAATGCAGTGCAGTGGGATGCAATGTCTCCATTTTTCTTTAAAAGACAAACTAACCCCACATTACTGCCAACCTTAGCTCCCGCACTATCACTTATATTGCAGGAACACATTTTAAACCCTCCATATTCATTGACCACGCATTTGAGATACACACACACACACACACACACACATATATATATATATATATATATATATATATATATATATATATATATATATATATATATCAACCTCTGCTATCATCATTCAATGACTACATCTTGACAAGTTCCTCGTGAACCACAAAATCATCGCCAATGGTGCCGGCAAATACGAGTAACTGACTTGTGTCACTTACATCAGTGCTGTCATCTAAATTTAGTAAAAAGTACTTGCAATGTTTCATTATATTTTTAGGTTTCATGGAAATATGCTGATCAAAGTCATTCACTCTTCTTACAACTCTTTGGTAAAAGAATGAAACACTTTCAAATTTTTTTTTACGACCAGGTACATTTTCTTCAGCAAACTCTTGTCTTATTTTACTGCACACTGCTTTATTAATTTTCCACCCTTAAATGATTTTCTATTTCTTATAAGCAGCAAAGTAATTTCTTTTGAAGCAGTAAGACTAGCTGTTTGTGGGTTTCAGAAGTTATGTAGCCCATGATTTTGCTGTTGATGTTTGCCCATCAAGATATTCAATATACCACTTCGTGATTTTCCCGCAATTGACCATACTTTTCTTGTGCAATATCTCACAATGCCTTCGAACATATTCCTTAAGAACAGAACCTATTTGATGTCACACAATATTCTTCTTCCCGCTTCATATCATATGCTCTGTTCATATCAGAGCACTTTCTTTTCGTACTTTGACTCAATATGGAAAGACGTTATGAACAATAGTGCTTAACTGCAAAACAGAGGCAAGCTGAAAACTATTCGAAATAGCAGGGGCTCCATCCCCATTCTATTCACGGTGTTTTCCTTAATCTTGTTACATCTATATTTGTTATTGTTATTATTATTATTCTATCTACCGTCAAAAGTAAAATAAACACTGGTATTGAACGCAAGGGTTTGAGAGAGAGAGAGAGAGAGAGAGAGAGAGAGAGAGAGAGAGAGAGAGAGAGAGAGAGAGAGAGAGAGAGAGAGAGAGAGAGTATTGAAATTCTAATGAAATCTGTGATTTTAATTTCATTTCATTATTTATCATTTTCTATTTTGTTAGTATTCAGGAGGGATCATTTAAGGTCCAGTAAGGTTTCGACACATTAAATCATACTACATAATTAGGTCAGTGGTGGAGGGCCACAAAAATATGTGGCCCGCTTACACTATTATTGGCTCACAAGCTTAATGGGAAGATGATTTTTGTCAGAACTTTTGAACAGTATATGAGAGAAACTTCAATTTTGGCTTGAGAATTGCTGAATTCAGTATATATATATATATATATATATATATATATATATATATATATATATATATGTGTGTGTGTGTGTGTGTGTGTGTGTGTGTGTGTGTGTATGTATATTCTGTGAGATCAAAATGAAAGTCATCCATCAAAAGGCTAGAACCAACAGGAATTCAACCTTTGACAAATTTCTAACTAAAGTATTTACAGATTTTACTAATGACATGCAAATTCAATTCCCACCTAAGTTGATCCTCTTAAGCCATAAAATACAGACACACTAGTGAAGGCACCTGGCATTGGGAATGAGGTCGAGAGTGAAAAGGGTAAGCGTAAGGTTGATTAATGCGGAAGAAATGAAATAGAGGTGAAAAAAGTCGAATTGCATAAAGAGTTGATGGGTAAGTAATATACGGTGTTTAAAGAATGATTGAATGGACAAGAATGGTCGGGCAAATTTGGCCGAGAGAAATATTCTGGAAGAATGAGCAGAGAAATAATTGCTTCATTGTATTTGACAGTTACTAAAATGACAATGGATGACAAATGAAAGGACTGTCAGACAAATTTTTGGGCTCAGGAAGACAAATAATGTAAGTATCAAATTGTTTTATTAATACGGTTTTTGAAGAAAATAAAGAGAAAAGGCTGTGGGTAACATATGTAGACTTTGAAAACCAAATAAGGAAATCATTAGAGGAGCAATGTCTATGAGAATAATGTTAATACTTTTACTGGTCATTTCGATCCAATACTTCGGTAATAAAAGTTTTTATCATATATATAACCTCTCGTATACTAACACCAGCTGATCTCTTTATACATGATAGTCTGAAACATTTTGCAAATGAAATAGTTAGAGAATACCACATTCTAAAATAGTAATATCCTTACCCTAACTATCACGAAATAATCTGTTTTCAATATTAGACTCGTATAAAGTTTAATGAAACCCCTAAGTTAAGATTCGTTTCTAAGTAATGATCTTTGAACTTCAAAATAGCTCCCCTAAGAACGCAAGTGATGAAAAGCTGAATGAAATTATTTGAAGCGGAGGTAAATGTTTTTGAAGTAATATAAGCAATATGAACTATAAAGCAAAATATACGTTTTATATATTATGTTACTGTAAATATGCGAAATCTGTTATGCATAATTCCCAGTAATTTTCCATAGTAACGGATACTTCAGTGAATATGTATAATCACTGAAAATTTTAAGTAAATATGCATAATACCTTCAGTTGAATCATATTAATTTTACAAAAATAAGTGTTATAAATGTCTGTATTACACAAAATAAATAAAAACTCCGGTAAATGAGCATAATTCCTAAAATTTTGTGAAGTAATTACTTGACATTTTTGTTATGACAGTTACTGAAAAAGTCAAAAACAGTTGATGATATACGTCTAAACATTTAAATATTACCGGAATTTTAATATTAGGTAAGTGGTATTCTTATTTTAGTTGAGAGTAGTACTCGTAATTTGAAGCAATGTTAAAGAGGAATGGGTTTTTTTATTTGACCATCGTGATAAATAAAGAAGAAAGATAAGCAATACATTTGGCTTGATGCAAACAGAAATACGATATGATTCTCAATCGATTGATAGAACTGCAAATGAATGATGTTAAAAAGACTGCAAAGTATTTTCTCCTAAAAAGGTATGATATAATGAAAATAACAGTGGAAGCCACAACAGTGAAAGACATGGGAAACCCTTCAATCTATTTATATAGCAAATGTGCACGGTCAGAGAGACATTCTATATAATAAAATAAATTAGAAATTTCCAAACATAAAATTTTATCATATATGACTGTTCTTCAATTTTACGAGGAGTGCCAGATAAAAACCAAGTATTAGAAAATCTTTGGTGGTGAAACCGATCTTGTCGAACCATATAATTTTCGATACCAGGTAAGGAAAAAAAATATTAAACATTTTGCTGTATCACTAAAGTAAATAACTTCCCCTGTCAAATGTATTCTGTTATGCGATTAGTTTTCTGAACGAAACTTTTTCTGGAAGTAAAGTTCTATCATATAAGATAAGGAATCTCGCCTCTCGTTCCCAGTATTGAAAAGGAATGAAATCATATTCGTTATGGAGCATATTTGAAAATTAGCCTTTTTGACATTTATAGCCTCAGTCAACTTTTATCCAAGATTTATATTATTATTCTTAGTAAGAATTAATGAACCTGCAAAGTCATCACGATGGAGACTATCGCTTTATCCTTCATTACCAGGACAATTTACCCCAATTTATATCATTGACATCTCAGAACTACAACTACTGAAGAGGTCCCGTTTTTTAAAAAAAGAAAGAAATAAAAACACGAAGATTTTAGGACATACATATTTACTTGAATTTTTCAGTGATTATGTATTTTAACTGAATAATCCGTGACTATGCAAATTTGCCAGGAATTATGCATAACAGCGTATTTCGCATATTTACCGTTATTTGTATATATATATATATATATATATATATATATATATATATATATATATATATATATATATATTTATATATGATAATTTTTGCACATTTAGACGTGTTTTTCATATTCAAATAAGCCATATATATTTGATACATTAATGTCTGGATTCTCTTAACGACCTTGGGATCAGAGCTCCAGGCGAAATCACACAAAGACAACAGCTTCTGACCGGCAGGGAGTCAAACCCTGATCCAGGAAACTTGTATTAACATTGACATACCACTTGGCAACGAAGAAATGGTATGACAATGTTAATGCAAGTTTCCTGGACCAGGCTTCGACTCCCGGCCGGTCAGAAGCTGTTGCCTTTGTGTGATTTCACCTGGGGCTCTGATTTCGAGGACGTTAAGAGAATCCAGACATTAATGTATCAAAAATATATGGGTTATTTGAACATAAATATATACATACACACACACATATATATATATATATATATATATATATATATATATATATATATGTATACAAACATACACGAACACACACACACACACATATATATATATATATATATATATATATATATATATAATACACACACACACACACACACACACACACATATATATATATATATATATATATATATATATATATATATATATATATATATATATATATATATATACAGTATATATATAATATAATATATATATATATATATATATACAGTATATATATAATATAATATATATATATATCAATATGTATATGTATATATATATATATACATATATATATATATATATATATATATATATATATATATATATATATGTGTGTGTGTGTGTGTGTGTGTGTAAATATATATATACGTATATACATATGTATATATATGTATATATATATATATAATATAATATATATATATTTGTAAATATATATATATATATATATATATATATATATATATATATATATGTATATATATATGTATATATATGCATGCATATATATATATATAT
>NC_090740.1:72532524-72550024 GCF_036898095.1 Palaemon carinicauda | reverse complement strand
GATGAAGCTGACAAAGCTATAAATTCAGGAAGTGGCTATGGAGTAAGAGTTTCTCATAGAATTATTCATGAAATCTCGACTAGTGCAATGAAGAAGAGGCATATACCCATCAAAAAGAGAGAAGGATCTGTTATAACAACAAAAGATGAAAAAAGACAACATTGGATAGACTACTTTAGTGAGGTCATGAATAGAAGATATGAAGGGAATAATTTGATTGATATACCTGAAGCTGATGAATATCGTGATGTGCCCATGAATTAATTCAGTGTGTTTGAAGTCGAAGCTATCCTCAAAACACTAAAGAGAAGGAAAGCCCCTGGATACGATGGAATAACTGCTGAAATGATACTGGCCGAAAAGGAAATGACTCCCAGACTACTTGCATGATTATTCTGTAGAATGTGGTATGAAGAGGCAGAACCTGATGAATGGAAGTTAGGAGTGTTGTTGAAAATGGCCAAAGAATAAAAAAGGAGACCTGACTGATTGCAGAGGCATAACACTTACGTCAGTTGTTATGAAAATATATAGTATGCTTATCCTGAAGAGACTGAAGAGAAAGATCGATGAAAAGCTGAGAGATGAACAAGCAAAGTTTAGAAAAGGTAGAAGTTGCACTGACAAAATTTTAATTTTGAGACATGTACAGCAATACGTAGAATATATAAATCCACTTTTGATGGCATTTGAGGACTATGAATAATCCTTTAATAGTGTGCACCAACCAATAACTGCGTTATTATAGAATTCCTCTTAAATATGTAAATTTGATTAAGTCTGTTCATGAGCAGAGCAAGTGAAAGGTTAATGTTTATGGAGTCCTATCAAATGAATTTCCAGTGAACAAAGGAATACTCCAAGGAAATGGGTTGTCAACTCTATTCTTCATCCTCCTCATGGATTTTGTAAGCGTAGAACAGTCGGAGATGGTAGAGAAGGGTTGAACTGGATTGGTAAGAGGAATTTAACAGACTTAGAGTATACTGATGATGTTGTCCTTAATAGCAGAACACACCTGGATTTGCAATTCTTGCTTGCCAGAATGCATGAAATATCTCACTAGATAAATAGAAGAAAGACAGAGATATTGCGAACGGAGTATACAATGGAAGATGAAATATCATTTGAAGGAGAAAGGATGAATGAGGTAGAATCATTCAAGTATTTAGGAACTATGATCTCCAATACAAGGTCTTAGAATTAGTTTATTGAAAGATTGGAAAAAGGCAAATCAGACAATGGCTAGGTTAAGTGAAATTTGGAAATCAAATCGCCTGAAATTTCATATAAAAATCAGACTATATATCAGTTTAGTGATATCGGTGTTATTCTATGGACATGAGTCATAGTCAATGAAACAATCTCCAATAGAATTTGTAGATTTGAGAACAAAACCCTCAAAAGGATATTGGAACTTAAATGGCAGGACAGGATTAGAAATGAAACTAAAAGAGAGATTATTCGACTGCAATATGTGGATGAGATCATGATGAGGGGTAGATGGAGATAGTTTGGGCATTCTCTTCGCACTACCCAAGAGAGATTATTTCACCAAACGTTCAACTGAGCTCCACAAGGCACTAGAAGAGCTGGAATACCCAGGCCTACATGGCTGAGGACTATGAGGCGCGAAGTAGATGATGAATGGAGTGGTATTGTATTAAAAGCTCAAGACAGAGACGACTGGTGAAATCTATCCGGGCCATTTTGCGTCTATGGGCGTTGGAGATGATGATGATGATGATATGTTTAAAGAATACAGGAACCAATTATTATAAACATCTAGGATATTTTTATTCGGAATATTAAGTATATGTACTACACGAATGAATGGTACACGTATTAGAACAATAACA
The DNA here is from genome assembly GCF_036898095.1 of Palaemon carinicauda. Lineage (NCBI taxonomy): Eukaryota > Metazoa > Arthropoda > Malacostraca > Decapoda > Palaemonidae > Palaemon > Palaemon carinicauda. Next base: position 72,548,165 of record NC_090740.1, on the reverse strand, counting down.
GTGTAATCGGATAATTTGCCCTTATAAGATTGGTGGACATTAAGGAGTCGATTGACGACGTCTATCTTGTAAATTTATAACCTCAAACGGATCATTTTTTAATAGAAAATATCTCTATTTCTTGTCTGAACCAGTCATTTTAATAAAATGAATTATAATATTCTTCAAGGCCAAGAGAGTCTAAACTTTATTCGCATATTCACAGTTTACAAAAACTCAAGATCAAATTCATATCATTTCAAGGAAACTATATTGCTATAAGTATCACCAAATTACCTGTTAATGAAAGAAAATGTCACTGTTCAACAATAAGAAAAGGCGATCCCATTAAGTCTCTTTTTCGCGTATAAAACTAGATTTCCAAAACAAATGTAGAGAATAAAGGCGTAACAATTATGACTTCATAAGTAGACCTGCTTTGACATAAATTTCTTAGAATTTTTTTCCTGGTTATCAATACCTGGTTATATATTCAAATGATGATGTGGTCACTTTTTGGTTCTCCATCTGGGTGAAAAATCGGATATTTTTAGTTATAAACAAAGCGCTACCACCATCTGTTGACGTCTTTTTGAAGCTCTGTAGGGGGAAGAACGGTAATAGACTTGGGTCTTTATTACGCCACCAATATTGTATTTAAATTATAATGACTGCAATTAAGAATTATTTGCTAATCATTTCATTATATGAACATTCTATGCCTAACATGATGAAAATGGATTATCTAATTGTAACCTAGGCTTATATTTTACCTACACCGATAATGGACCCTCCAAAGATATACGATATGAATACCCAAACTACCAATAAAACAAGTTGAAATATGATTAAGTTAATAAATAGGTGACCGTTATAGTAATGTATCACTTAATTTAAAAGTTATTTATATGATAATTCCATATGATTGAGGTTGCTAAAAGTTCTCGATTCATCATAGGTACAGTGATGAATCGTTTAGTGACGTTTTAATAAATTGGCAGCGTTGAAAGTTTGCTGGCCACTTTGCGTATACAATAAATTACATGCAAAGAAACAGAGGTAGTGGAGTGATTTAGAGTGAAGTAGGGTTATATTTGTTTCAAGAAAATAGGACAAAACTCAATCGGTTGAGTTAGTGTTACTTTTCTTTCATTTTGACATTTATTTTTCTGTGGTTTGTAAACTGGATTTGCCAGCAACATCGATTTAGTACTCCGAAGTCACACTGTAGAGTGAGAATTCCTTATCATTAATTAACCTACGTGAAAATAAGAAACATTTATTTTCCTCAAGATTCAGAACGATTTGGAATCTAGGGTGGCCTTAGTGTATAAAATCCTTTGTTGATATATTTTTTAAAATTTATTCTATGTAACATGTTAGGCATCCTTACTATTCGGTTTGCTTTTTTCTCAAAGAGTTCTCACTTCACTCAATATGTTTCAAAGTTTATTTTGATTAAAAAAAAAACTCTACTATTTACATCCATATAAGAAGTTATCTCAACATTTTTGAAGACCAAATAAAAGGGTATCTACACACCAACGCTCGTGCACTCTCGGGACAATAAACAATATCAATATAAAATTGAGGGTGTTTCTTTCAAATTTTAAAAACAACAATCTTTGAAAGTCGAAACAGAAATCACATTTGTGTATGTATGTGAGAGAGAGAGAGAGAGAGAGAGAGAGAGAGAGAGAGAGAGAGAGAGAGTTATGAAGCCATATAATGTTTCCCCGTGGGAGATCAAAAACAATCTCGACTACGTATATGATTTTCTCTTGGTCTTTTATTTATTTTTCTTAATCCTGTGTGTAGTCTTTCATGAGCAGCAGAAAGGTTAAAGTTCTCCAGCACAGAGAAAATAGTCTTATTATGACAATTCAAGCTCATATTTTCAAGAACATATTCCCAGATATACAATGACTTTTATACTGAGTTGCGTTCACTCATGCACGCCTTTCCATATCATTTGCAAGAATTTATTCTACCTTGCATTAAATGGGCTTGTGTTTTACATTAAGTAGAAACACTTATGTGAAACCAAATATAAGACCTAAATATCACAAGATGTATCTCCATAGGATATAAACGAAAGGAAACTCATTGTAATGCGTATATGAAAATGAAAATACGCATATAGTGCTTATATAAAGCTGTAAACAGAAACTAGGATATAGATACGAAATAACAACACTAATATTGAAGTTTTCGTTGTCGAAACATCATGATTTTATAGAACAAGTTTTAACTTACTCATTACAAGAACATTCTAACCCGAATGAATATCTAAAAAAAAAAGAAAATGGAGAGGTTGATTTTGTCGCCGCAAAAATGAAGATTAAGCTATAAATTTGCGGAGAGAGAGAAAAATGGCTTTGTATTCCTGTTTTGTAAATCGAAACTGATAGACGAAGAGAAATGTGAGGTCTATTGAACTGAAAGAGTCTGAATAACAGAAATAATTATTATTATTATTATCATTATTATTATTAGTATTAGTAGTAGTAGTAGTAGTAGTAGTAGTAGCTAAGCTACAAACCTACTTGAAACAGCAGGATGCTAAAAGCCAAGAGCTTTAATAGGGAAAAATAGCCCAGTGAGGAAAGTCAATAATGAAATAAAAAATAATGAAATAAAAAAATCATCCAGTACACACATAACCAAAATGCCATTAGAAATGCCTTAGGAAAATTGTAATCATAAATTAATTACCATTTACGATAATCTGTTCTTGACCACTACGAATTTCTATTTCAATTTCTAGTTTCCAAAATCGCATATCTTCAATAATGAAGATTTTTTTTTTCTTGTATAGGGGTGATTAATCTTTTGCTGAGGTATGCATTCAAAATCGAAATAAAAAAAATTCTAACATAAATCTTTATAGACTAAAAATTCACCAGATCTCTTTATAGTAAGAATCTGCCATTAGAAAACTTAAATATTCCATTTTCATTCTACAAATTACAAGTAGATGTAATTTCTTTGCAAAATGTAGCAGGAAAACCCATAGAAAGCACAGTAAATTATCAAAACAGCCTCCTTATTACTAAATCATGTCACAATTGCATTAGTTCACAAATTTCTTCTCAAACAAAGGACCCTCTGAAAATCTGTTTTGTTTTTTAAAGGTTTTGAGTTGAAACGGATATTTCATACCTTTTCTACATATTCCATTAAAATCGTTCTTTCTACGCTTCCGCCACAGAAAAAGTCTGTAGTGTAACAGCATCTCATAGAATATTCTTTTGGAAGGAGTAAAATGAAAGAGGAGGAAAGGAGGATGCGACAGTTGAAAAGAAGTAGAAGACAAGAGCCAGGGTGAATCTCGCATCGAAAACTTTTCCACCTCGCCAGAGGCTAAAGGGGGCAAGAATGGAGGTTTTATAAAAGGCGTAAGAGAACGACGAAGGAAGTGAAATAACGAAAGATGAAGGGAAAAGACAATAGCAGCTGGAGAAACGATGAAAATAAGACAAGTGTCAGTATAGAGGTAGAAAAGTAACGAAAAGCTTAAACGAAACGGTCATAGACATTTAGCTTTGTGATATTGAGCTGAAAACGAAACTATTGCTAATCCACAATTTTAGTGAATGAAACATCTCACGATTCAGTTATACCATTTTTTATTGATGCAAAGAAATAATATACAATAGATATTATGGAGTTTTAAATGAGGGATTTCTAGTCATTTCGCAACGTCTTATTAGAAAAAGAATATTTTATGGCTCTTTTGAGCAGAACAACTGAATGTCAAGGGAAAAGAAATGTGAAAGCGCCTAATGTATCATTTACATCTATCTTTGTTCCTTCAGAGAGAATTTACTGAAGACGAATGTCTTTCAAGCATTAAGTAGGGAGCAAATCTTTCATTACTTCATGCAATATTTTGTGTTCTCACCAGACTCGCTTATTCATGTTTATCAATGGCTAGCCATTAATCATAGGCAATCCTTTGTGAAGCTTTGGCAGCCCATGCATGTGGAAGAGAGATGGCAAATGAGCCAGTAATTCCTTGCAAACCACAGAATAATCTCTCTGAAGCAGACCTTTAAATTCCTTATTGAGACATGGTCGGGAGATTTTCAGTAATCAATCAATTCTAAAGAAGTTTTTTAATTCTTTCATTCTTTCTTTCATTTCGAGTATCGTTTTCCTGTCTGATCTTCAGCTACTGATTCTCATCTCAATTTGTTGAACAGGAACTTAAGGTCTATCAAATTTCTTATTCCTGATCTAGAGATTATTTGGTACTGTCGTTCACTTGGTTCTCTATGCATGTTGCATTAGATTGTTCTTTATTCTAACCATCCTTTACATTCAGATCTTCCTGGACAGTAACACCCAGTTCGTAGTGCTAGGTATGCAATTAATTCTAATAACCGTGCCTTTTCCATCATGAAGTTCAATACTACTCAGTATTCTTGAAGTTTTATTCTGGTTGTGACCAAGTTGTGGGATGATCGATAGAACTTCAAAAGTTCAAACTTGCTGCAAATGTTTATATGTTAATTAGGCTGACATGTCTCTTTTTATAGTTTATACATGAAAGATCTATATCAATGTTGTTACTATTTTTGAAATACTTCCATTTAATTGTTCATCACTTCTCGTATAGTTTATTTCCTTATTTCCTTTCTCTCACAAGACTATTTTTCTGTTAGAGCCCTTGGGCTTATAGCAGCTTGCTTTTACAACTAGGGTTGTAGATTGGCTGGTAATAATAATAATAATAATAATAATAATAATAATAATAATAATAATAATAATAATAATAATAATATTGTATGTTGCCTGACATCGTTTAAAAGGATCTGTTGTTAGTTTATCAAAAAGGCACACCTGAAAGCAAGAAAAACGTACTATTTTGTGAAAGGAAAAAACAATTTCTAAAGGATGATGAATATCTTTTTGATATTTCCCAGGCAGGCCAAGACAACACGTTTCTCGACAACTAATTAAAAAATTCCATGATAGTTCGGGTATACAAAAATAAGTTGACGGTTAGAAAAAATGCTGACAAAATCAAGGAAAAAACTGCGGCTATAAAGTATGTATATATAATTATCATGTGGAACATGTGATATGGTCTATAAAGGAGAGTCTGTTGATTTTGAAAGAAAGAAAAGAGAACATAGAGATGCTGTTAGAAGAAGAATAAGTATCAAACTTAAATGTTTGTATTCGGTTTTCATTTAAAGGGAAACCTGTTATTGTATTATTTTCATAAGTTTTATATCTTTTTCTGTTTTATTTCTTTCTTTATTCTAAGGTGTATTCAGATATAATATTTTAAGTCAAGTTAATATATAATTTTCTGATCGTAACATTTTTGTCTCAATCTAAGTATTGTTCAGACTTAATATTTTGAGTGATTTATTTGCTTTATGTAAATTCTTTCAAAGTGTTGTAATTTTTATAGAATATATTCTTTTTTGTAAAGAGTGTATTATTCCAATCACCATTGTTTAGAATAATATTGGCTCGTATCCTGTTAAAGTACTGTAGTAAGTTTCAAATAATTCATAAGAATAATTACCCTGTTTGGTTTTGAGTGTACTTAAGAGACCTTTGGATATTCAGTGTTTTATATATTGATGTCTGGAAGTTATTTAACTGTCTCAGGGCTCGTGTTTTATTATTTTAGACTATAACAATTTCAATGTATAGGCAAACAAGTGAGTTTGGAATTCGAGAGGTTGTATAGCTTGCCAGTCGTAATATACATAATATCATGTTTGGTTCCCAGACACGATCCATTGTATGATATACTTTTGGTGCATCAGACCCTGTAGCCATCATGGTATAATAATAGTAATAGTAATAATAATAATAACAATAATATATATATATATATATATATATCTACTCACACACACACACACACATATATATATATATATATATATATATATATATATATATATATATATATATATATATATATATATATATATCTACACACACACGCACATATATATATATATATATATATATATATATATATATATATATATATTTATATATATATGTATATATATATACATATATATATAAATATATATGTATATATATACATATATATATATATATATATATATATATATATATATATATATATATATATAATGAAAATCTTAGCCATGCAAGAATTGTAGGTTACTGGTAAATAGTAGGAAAAAAAGAAGGAATTAAATACTCTCTCTCTCTCTCTCTCTCTCTCTCTCTCTCTCTCTCTCTCTCTCTCTCTCTCTCTCTCAGACACACACAAGCACGCACTCAAAATCAACTCGGATCTGACAGACCAATGAATCTGATATCATAAGCCCTGCAGCTGAGCCCAGGGGTGAATGGTATGACAGCCATAAAAGAGATACAACAAAATATTTTTATATGTTGTGGCTAAAAGGATTCAGCTTCTCTTGAACTACCCAGGAATAAGATTCCATGAGATCGGGTTGTGGTTGCCTAATGGAAACATCGTTTACTGGCTATCTATTGGACAGGTATTGGAGACCCGCTCATGCTCGATTGTTTCTAGTAACGTCCGTAACCTTGCTATCCTTTTGAACTAGAAAATGGGGGTAATTGTGGACCTATAAGTCTGTCCTCTGAGTCATCGGCAGCCATTGCCCGGACGCATATTCCTGAAGTCTGCATGGGAATAGACCCTCTTGGATATTAGAACCAATCAGAACGTGTTCTGGAGTGGTGACGTTGTGAGACTCCGCCCTCCTTAGTGCTACCACCTATAAACTTTTCTTAATTCTTGCAAAACACCAGTTTTGAAAATATTAATCTTATATAATACATTGTAATATTGTAAGTATATAAGTTATTATAGATGCATACAGAATATATGTATCAACCATGCTGTACCAGCTAGCATTTACGCTGGCGCTTATTATTATAAATAGGTACTGAGAGTCAGAGTACGCAAGGTATATGGCACCATTGCTCAATGTAAACAAAGTGCATGAGCTGTTCCTATTCTGTAACTTCTGTCGAATTGATTAATCTGTAGCCTATAGTCATCCTAGTCTGTTGTTTTCGTCATGTGTTACTTGTACTTTAGTCACTATGGAGTGTACGAGAAATCCCGAGTTGCTAGATTTTGAAGGCAGTGTCTTCCATAATATTACTTTGCAGAAAAATTAAGATTTACAGTAGTGCACTTACGAACTAATGCTAAACCAAGGGAAGATTTAAACAAGTGGAGAGAAATATTCAACATCAAGAATTGTGTGTGTTTCACCTTCTATAAACTACCCTGTTCGATTGAAGTAATTATTTCGCCAAAAATACTAGGCCATCTCAGCAACAATTGATGTATGTGATTTTTTTTTTTTTTTAGTAGCATATATTTGATTCTAATGGAAAATAGGAAACCTATTTTCGAATTCATATTTCTCACACTTCACAATAGTTTTTGATTAGTGTTAAGGCAACGTATTAATTTTATGTAATTATTATAGCTCTTAAGACATGAATTATTCCATTTTTATTGTATATGGTTGACAATGGAACTGCGCAGTTAGGAGTCAATCAACTTTGGTGTGATGTACAATGTGAGTAATCTTTTGTATATAATAAACTTTTGTATAAAATAATCTTTTGTAAATAATTTGGTTTTTTTTTCCCCTTATATTCCAAGCTATGCAGTTGATTTCAAGATTTACAACAAAATATCAGCAAAGGAAAGCTTTTTGGTATCCGAGGCTGCAATGATAATATGTGTAATATAAGCAAAGCAAAAATTTTGCATAGTTTAGGATATCTGCACAACAAAACCTGAGCATGGCCTTGGCTGTAATACAAATCGTAAATTTGTGCTTTATTACATATCTGTACAAATTGAAAAAAAAAAAAATCTCGTATATTTTTCTTTGACTAGAATGAATTTGCTACTCATTTCCGTTTGATATTACTAAAAGAATATGCTTTATTTTATTGCAACATAGTTACCCTAGCAACTAAGATAAAGGTCTATATTTCCTGTCTCACACCATGTATACTTCTGAACATGAATTACCATCCGTATTCCAGCCTAACCTGACTAAATATGTACATTTCAAAAACATTGAGTCAAAACTACAAAACGATAATAGAAAATATATATGTATTAAGCTGCAAAGAACAAATCAACTTGCAGAAGAAATATATATGATCAACAAGGGAAAATTTGTGCATTTTGAAGGGTACAATGATTCCAAATGAAATTCAAAGTAACAAAAATCTTAAACTCAGCCTACTTCATGTACTAAATGCCTAAGTGTCGAGGCTAATATGAGTTGAGTCATTTTTTCAATGGGTGAAGTATTACGTAACGAAACAGCTGATTGCCAGGGGATCATTGTCCTCCTGTCGAGGCCAATATGAGTAGTTGAGTCATTTTTCAACGGGTGAAGTATTACGTAATGAAACAGCTGATTGACATGAGATCATAGCCCTTCTGGTGTGTTTTATTGAGCAATGTTGCCAGCCATATGCCTTGCGTATCTCTGTACTTTTTTTAATAATTATATTTACTAATATTGTAACCTCTCACAAGATTATATTCTCAAAACTGGTGCTTCTGCATGAGTTATTATGTAATGAAGAGGCTGGTTGCCATGGGCATGGATTTCTGCGTGTTTCATTGAGCTATGGTCCCATATGCCTTGTATATCTCAGTAACTTATGATGCATAAGCGCAAGCATAAATATCAGCTGGTACAACATAGTTGATACATATTTTCTGTATATATCTATAATAACTATATTTACCAATATTAAACCTATTATATAAGATTGATATAACTGATGCTTCTGCAAGAATTAAGAAAAGCATATACGTGGTAGCGCCATGAGAGCTAAGTCTCACGTCGTCTCACGACGTCACCGCTACAAATCACGCTCTGATTGATTCTAATATCTGAGAGGGTCTATTTCCATCCAGACTTCAGGAATATGCTGCCCGGACCACCCTGGTCCGAACTTGACATTGCTCTGTCCCTTGCCTCTGCCATTCGTGAGCGACCATTCAAACTCTTAAATTGATAAAAGAAGGTTACTATAAAGGATTATTAACAGTGGCAATATCAATTTTGATCTAGAGTGTTGGGAAAAGCGTTCGTGAATCATAATTACGATAATGATTTCACAAATGATTTTGTTAAGAGATTTTTATGAAAATTCCAAATTTCAGTCTATCCCTTGATTATTCCTTTCAACTTTAGCATTGAAGTCACCAATCACAATTTTCATATCTCTCTCTGGGATCTCATCTATTACACTCTGCAGTTCTTCATAGTATTCATCTTTATTTTCTTCAGGGGAATCATTTGTTGGTACATAGCCAGCTATAATGCTCATGTTGTACTGCTTCGAGTTGAACTTTGCAAGTAGCAATCTACTATTTACAGCTCTCCACTCGGTTAAAGCTTTTTTCTGCTCTTGGTGTCATCATCTATCCTACCACTTCTCTCCTAACTCCATCTGATCTTCCTGAGTAGATATATATATTGTTTGGTCTAAAGTTTCTTTACCAATTCCCTTACAACGTGTTTCACTTAGTGCCAAGATATCCAAACTATATTTCATAAATCTACTTTCTGCTTGCTGTATCTTTCCAATCTGATTCATGGTTCTAACATTCCAATTACCTATTTTCGATTCTTCTTTAGTATTTATAAATCGGAAGATTCTTAGCACCCCGCTACGCCCGGAACTGGGGGCCAGTCATTCATCTTCTCTCTCCATGACTGACTAAATCAATAGAGGATTCCTGGCAAGATTTATCAAAGGATAGCCAGTTCCTTGTGATGCGCAGTGCCTATCTAACTAAGGCAAGTGACCCCCGCTGGTCCATACTAATTCTAGTAAGATCAACCGCCGAAGAGACAGTTTGTCCATCACCCCAAACCCAGCCTGTCACCCTGCTGCCTGTGACTTCATCGAGATTTATGGGGGCATTCCCTCTGCACATGCACACACACAAACACACACACACACACACACACATATATATATATATATATATGTATATATACACATTTATATGTATATATATACATATATATGTATATGATGATAATATATATACCTATATATACAGTATTTATATACCCACAGTATATATATATATATATATATATATATATATATATATATATATATATATATATATATACATATATATATATATGTATATATATATATATATATATATAGAGAGAGAGAGAGAGAGAGAGAGAGAGAGAGAGAGAGAGAGAGAGAGAGAGAGAGAGAGATACAGTATATATACATATATATAATGATTTATATATAATCATATGTACAGTATTTATATACATACTGTATATCTACATATATATATACATATACATATATATATATATATATATATATATATATATATATATATATATATATATATGTATATATATATATATATATGTAACTCGGGAATATTATTATTCATTTTCATTAGAAACTTTGTATTCAGGTGCGAAACATAATCTGTGAAATAACCTTTATATAATTCATGAGTGACTTCTTCGTATTCATCTCAAACCAATATAATTCACTCCCATGCCTTTGACCCTTCGGGTAGAGAAATCCAAAGGCCATTCCCCGATCAACCCCCACCCAACACCCCCCCCTAACACCCCCCAACCCCCAACACTCCCCACCCCCCACCCCCACCCCCACCTCTCCACCACCACCAAAACAAGTCTGAAAAAAGCATGATAGGAACTTTGGTACCAAAAATCATGAAAGATCGGTATGCTTTCAATACTTGTTTTCCCAGAGAACAGAAAGTACACTATTCTGATGAAAGCAGGATCTCGGAAATTTCAAAGATGAAAGAAGAAATGAAAAGAATTACCTACTGCGGGAGTTTCTTGACCAAGCCAGTCATGCATATTGCAAGCGAGGTGAAGGATATGTTTGTTGTGTACTGCAGGGAAGTCTGTGGCCTGGAGGGGTGCAGCTTTTAAGAGAAAAATCAATAATGATTCTTACGTAAAACAGGAAAAGAAAAATTTACATATTCGTAAGAGAAGGTTTTATAACTGGTATATCGATTTATTAAAAAATCATTATGAATAAATAACATACACATCTCTCTTGGCGGTTATTTTTAAGGCCATATAAAATACCTCTATGATGAAGATATCTAGATTACTATGAAAATTAGAATTTCCTTTGTGAGAACTACTAAATTGAATCCTTTTTTATTCTTTTGTTTAAAGTTAAACGATACAGCAATGATTATTCGAAGTGAACACAAGTAAAGGGTTTCTATCTAAAGGTTTCAGTTTATAACTAAACGATGCAGTAATGAGAGTTCGAATTGATTGCAAGTAAATAGTTCCCTTAAGTATTTGTATTAAGTCAAAAATAAATTCATATATGATAGTTTTAAATGAATTTCGAAGACAATAGATTATCCGGCTATGATCAACTCTTAAACTGTGATGACTACGAGAGATGGCCTTGTTTAAATTTGAGATTTTTTTTTTATAATTGGGTGATTATAAATTCGTCATTCTGAAATGAAATCTTATTTTAGCAAACTTGTTTTAGAACGAAATTATATCAAGCAAGCGAAAGACACTTCGAAATGAAGGTTATCTAATCTTTGCTAATTGTTTGAGTGTTAAATTACTTTTTATCATTTCTATGGTATCAACAGGCTTTTTATGTTTCTAAGCGATATATTTCATTGTCAAGAGTTTTCTTACACGTATATAGTGTACAGTGTATGATGTTCTCAAATGATAATATACATCCCATATAAAATTATTGTATAACGCGCTCATGAGTATATTTTTTTTTATGATATGCTGACAAGAACAGTTTAGATGCCATTGTCGGTTTCATACGCCAACTCCTAAATTGTGAATGAACCCCTTTTGTGGTAAAAACTTCCACAGCATTAGTCCCTTCATAAATCTGCAAAGAAGGCTCTTGGGTAGCGCGTCAAACCCCATTCCAACAGTGTGGTTACCCTTATCTTGCACTCCTGAGTTCCCGGATGTCAACCCTTTTCCTATTAATAAAGTCTTTCCAATTTATATGTAACCATTTTTCTCTCTTTCTACTTCCACGCACTTATGACTGATATTTTTAATGATCTATTACCGTTCATTCTATCACCTATATAAACCCTCCGCAAGATACACCGAACCATCGTTCAATAACAATCTCACCAATTGCCTTATGAATCTCGACATATCTTACCCTATCGGTGTTCTCGCACCCCAAGTAATATGCAACCTGTTCGTTTAGAATAGCTTCATCTAACATTAATATTTCACTTCCATAAAAGTGTTGATGTAGGCTGGCCAACGTCGATTAAGAATGGCCGCTTCGCTGTTAAAGAATCCCTTCGTGTGTAAGGATACATGTCAATCATAACTGGAACTATTTTTGAATTTGATGAGATTTGTGATTATACTTTAAATCAATATAGAATGAACGTAAGAAAAAAGTAGGTTAGATGATCACAATTTGTTCCACAAATCCACTGATAGTAGTAGACCTAATCTCTTTTAAACAATTCCCACAAAATTAACTTTTAAGGAGTTAAAGCCCTTTTTCATGTCTCATACTCAGACATTAATTGATCATCCAGACTTTACTTTTACTTCTTTACTTATTTACTTTAACAGCTGTTTTTCTGGTTTTGTCACACGTGGTTAAGCTCTGCCCCTTCGCAGGACCTGCAAGATTTGTTTATCGTAAACATTCTCAAGGGTTTAGAGAATCATAAATTTCTAACTGAAAATCCAATCACAACATTTCATAAATGATCACTACAAACTATTCTAGGAAACTGGCAAAGTGGTTGTCAAAAAGAATGGTCATGATTATTTCAAAGTAGTTTAATGAAAGTTTTTTTTTTTTCGAACATAAATTAAGCCTCGTAATTCATACTTAAACCTTACTTTTTAAACTTAATAAGAGATTTGGTCACATAACTGATAGTTTTGCTCAACTCTATTACAATTCACCAGTGGAGAGGATCTCTGTTTGAACAGGCTCTTCTACTTCATCTTTTTATGAATATGTCACTCTTATATAAGTTTTTGAAAACCTATATGTACAGATTTTTTTTTTCTTTTTTTTGGGGGGGGGGAGTTAATTTGATATCTATAACTTGTTATAAAACATTTACACCATTTTTTTTAAATGTTACATTACATAAATTTTACAATAGTAATATTTCCATAGATTTTTTTTTATTTTATTTTTCAATTCATAACTTATGTGATAAAAAAAAGTCACACCAAATCTTTACTATATTCAACGATAACAGTTTTCAAATACCAAACGATCATAATTTTATAAAGAATGATAAAATCACCATAGTATTTTGTAGTCTAATATTGATATATCAATAAAATCTGGCCTTTCCAGATAAGTCACATGGCAGATAATATCAAGGGAAAGGGAATAACATGAGATCATGAAAAGTATAAATTTTCCTCTGATTTTCAATACACCAAATATTGAGATCAAGGAGGAGAACTGATATAACGTGTCTCAGAGTTTCAGCCTCTTATAGAACAAGTTATTGTTGAATTACGCTTTAGTCATTAGTAATCTATTTATTCAGCAACATATATAAGGACTCGTGATATTTTGAAGTATTTATAAGGCTAAATTCAAACCAAGGAAATATATATGCCTGAGATTCGTATCAAGAATAGCTAAACTTTGGTAAATGAAACTAAATTTAAGAAGATAAAATAACACATATAATAGTGAGAAAAAAGATAAAGATGACACCAGTTACAGAAAAAAAGTGGGAAATATAAGTAAAAAAAGCTTAATATGAGTTCTGAAATGAAAGAAATATGAAATGAGAGCTAACAAACCCCAAGAGAGATTTGCCCTTAAACAATCAGGTGGATGAAGCGTCCTTCATTTTACTATGGAAGTCTGCCTTAATGAGACGTAGGCTCCATCTAACCATATGTCCCTCGGGTGGAAAGATTGTAATTTACAGAGAGAGAAATAAAAGGGGAAAGTAAAGTAACGAAGGCAGGGTACGTGAGGGGGATGAAAAGGTGTTCTTTCTTGAGTCGACGTCAAACTCGCTTTTAATGAGTTTCTGTTCAAGGTTCTTCAGTCTTCTTAGGTAGGCTTAAACAAGACTGACTTTCCAGTCTTCAGTCTTGTTAGGTAAGCTTAAAAAAGACTGAGTTTCCATAAGACAGGGTTCTAAGAATAAAGTTCCGATGGTGGCATGTCGTAATTGAAGAAAAGGAAGAGGTGAGAAATCTCTCACAGGTATCAGAAAATGTATTCTAAAATATGGAGTGTATTGTTAAAATATTGAGGGAGTAAACAATATATTGAATATCACAATAAATCATCATTTTCCATTAAAAAAAAATAATTTAGTAAAGTATATCATGTTCAAATTCTCGTACAAAAATATAAGTTACATTTAGAATTTAAAAGTCCCCTCTCTTATTCATGGCATTTTAGAACAGATAAAAGAAACCAATATACCATAATTTATTATCTTTCAAGCCTTATTTTCCACTCTCAAATGACTCAACGAAAGAAGGAACTAATGACATAGCACCATTTCTGCTACATATGTATATGAGGAACTGTCTCGCTTCGTCTTCCATCATACAAGTCAGTTGCTTTGAAACGAAAGACAATATTAGTTTTGTGACTGTATATCAGATAAAAAAAAAAGATAAGAAGATCATGACGAAAACATTTTCTTTAATATACTAAATTAATTGAGTTCAGTGAGAGAGAGAGAGAGAGAGAGAGAGAGAGAGAGAGAGAGAGAGAGAGAGAGAGAGAGAGAGAGAGAGAGAGAGAGTTTGCCAGCCCAGTTTCAATTTCGAACTGTTTGTGTGTACAGTATACAAAGTAAAAAAAAAAAACTATGGGTTCGATGCCTGCCGTAGATATTGTGGGAAGGTTGGCAGGCCTGGTATAGGTCTGAAAGCAGTTTTACCAACGTGTGATAAGTCGGTCACCATTATTTCACTGTCTTTTGTTACCTGATGTCATAATGATTAACACATATTGTGCATCAATAGTTATTACCTTCGCCATCGAATTTGGGAAGAGGTGACTGCAGATAGAAGGAACCTTTATTGATAAAATGGAGATTTCTGAACATTATTTGACATTGCTTTGCTATTCAGCTTCATATTTTATACAGTTGTATGAAATTTTTGACATAATTATATATAGTTCGGATAACCTTTTTGTAAAGCACGTATTCACAAAAAAAAAAAAAAAAAAAAAAAATTATTGAAAACGTATCAATATCTTATCAATGCGTAGAGGACATGTTCAAGATGCGTTGACAACAATCCCTTCTTTGCTATTTGATAAGGTCAGGTCATCACTTTACAGGATATCTCATCAGGAACTGGAATTGTAAGAATGCTAAACTGATAATTATACTTTTGAACTTCCAGCAATGATGAAAAACACGAAAATACACATTCCTTGACACTCACCAAACCAATTATTTGAACGGCCCTATCTCTAGATATATGCT
Organism: Palaemon carinicauda; assembly: GCF_036898095.1. Taxonomy (NCBI): domain Eukaryota; kingdom Metazoa; phylum Arthropoda; class Malacostraca; order Decapoda; family Palaemonidae; genus Palaemon; species Palaemon carinicauda. Next base: position 72,532,654 of record NC_090740.1, on the reverse strand, counting down.
TTGATATAATATAAAGTCATATAATCTTACTTCAGGACAACAAGAGCCCCTCTTGTACTAATTGAAAGCTTAAAAAAAAAAAAAAAAAAAAAAAAAAAAGCCTGTTATTCCATTCTGAATTAAAGGATGG
>NC_090740.1:72512524-72517524 GCF_036898095.1 Palaemon carinicauda | reverse complement strand
AAGACAATAGATTATCCGGCTATGATCAACTCTTAAACTGGGATGACTACGAGAGATGGCCTTGTTCAAATTAGGGATTTTTCAATAATTGGGTGATTATAAATTCGTCATTCTGAAATGAAATCTTATTTTAGCGAACTTGTTTTAGAACGAAATTATATCAAGCAAGCGAAAGACACTTGTAAACGAAGGTTATCTAATTTTCTTTACTAATTCTGTGAGTGTTAAATTACTTATTATGATTTCTATGGTATCATCAGGCTTTTTATCATTCTAAGCGATATATATCATTGTCAAGAGTTTTCTTACACATATAGTGTACAGTGTATGATGTTCTCAAATGATAATATACATCCCATATAAACTGATTGTATGACGCACTCATGTGTATAATTTTTTTTAATGATATGGTGAAAAGCACAGTTTAGATGCCATTGTCGCTTTCATCCGCCAACTCCTAAATTGTGAATGAACCCCTTTCGTGGTAAAAACTTCCACAGCATTAGTCCCTTCTTAAATCTTGCACTTCTGAGTTTCCGGATGTCAACCCTTTTCCTATTAAGAAAATCTTTCAAATTTAAAGGTAATTTTTTTCTCTCTCTCTTTTTACTTCCACACACTTTTGACTTTGACATTTTCTTCAATAATCTATTACTGTTCATTCTCGACATTTCATACCCTATCGGTGTTCTTGCACCCAACGTAATATGCAACCTGTTCGTTTAGAATAGCTTAATCTAATATTAATATTTCACTTCCATAAAAGTGTTGATGTAGGCTGGCCAACGTCGATTAAGAATGGCCGCCTCCCTGCTAAAGAATACCTTCGTGTGTAAGGATACATGTCAATCATAACTGGAACTATTTTTGGATTTGATGAGATTTGTGATTATATTTTAAATCAATATAGAATGAACGTAAGAAAAAAGTAGGTTAGATAAGCACGGTTTGTTCCACAAATCCACTGAAAGTAGTAGACCTGATCTCTCAAACAATTCCCACAAAATTAACTTTTAAGGAGTTAAAGCCCTTTTTCATGTATCATACTCAGTCATTAATTGATCATCCAAGGGTTTAGAGAATCATAAATTTTTAATTAAAAATCCAATCACAACATTTCATAAATGATCGCTACAAACTATTCTAGGAAACTGCAAAGTGGTTGTCAGAAAGAATGGTCATGATTATTTTAAAGTAATTTAATGAAAGTTTTTATTTTTTTTTTTAAACATAAATTAAGCCTCGTAATTCATACTTAAACTGCGTATTTACCTTACTTTTCAATCTTAATAAGAGATTTGATCACCTAACTGATAGTTTTGGTCAACTTTTACAATTCACCAATGGAAAGGATTTCTGTTTGAACAAGCTCTTCTAATTAATCTTTTTATGAATATGTCACTCTTATATACGTTTTTTTTTTTTAAATGTATATGTATAGAATTTTGGGGTTTTAATTTGATATCTATAACTTGTTATAAAACATTTACACAATTTTTTTAAATGTTGCATAACATAAATTTTACAATAGTATTATTTCTATAGATTTTGTTTCCTTTTTTTTTTAATTCATTACTTATGTGATGAAAAAATGTTACACCAAATCTTTACTATATTCAACGCTAACAGTTTTCAAATACCAAACGGTCAAAATTATATAAAGAAGGATATAATCACCATAGGATTTTGTAGTTTATTATTGATATATCAATAAAGTCTGGCCTTTCCAGATAAGTCACATGGCAAAAAATATCAAAGGAAAGGGAACAACATGACATCATGAAAAGATTCTGTGATTTTCAATACACCAAATATTGAGCTCAAGGAGGAGGACTGATATAACGTGTCTCAGAGTTTCAGCCTCTTATAGAACAATTTATTGTTAAATTGCGCGTCAGTCATTAGTAATCTATTTATTCAGCAATTTACATAAGGACTCGTGATATTTTGAAGTATTTTTAAGGCGCAATTAAAACCAAGGAAATATGTATGCCTTCGATTCGTATCAAGAATACATTTAATCAGTGGTAATAGCTAAACTTTGGTAAATGAAACTAAATGTAAGAAGATGAAATTACACATTTAATAGTGAGAAAAAAATGATAAAGGTGATTCCAGTTACAGAAAAAAAGTTGGAAATATAAGAAATAAAGCTCAATATGAGCTCTGAAATGAAAGAAATATGAAATGAGAGCTAACAAACCCCAAGAGAGATTTGCCCTTAAACAATCAGGTGGATGAAGCGTCCTTCATTTTACTATGGAAGTCTGCCTTAATGAGACGTAGGCCCTATCTAACCATATGTCCCTCGGGTGGAAAGATTGTAATTTACAGAGAGAGAAATAAAAGGGGAAAGTAAAGTAACGAAGGCAGGGTACGTGAGGGGGATGAAAAGGTGTTCTTTCTCGAGTCGACGTCAAACTCGCTTTTAATGAGTTTCTGTTCAAGGTTCTTCAGTCTTCTTAGGTAGGCTTAAACAAGACTGACTTTCCAGTCTTCAGTCTTGTTAGGTAAGCTTAAAAAAGACTGAGTTTCCATAAGACAGGGTTCCAAGAATAAAGTTCTGAGGGTGGCATGTCATAATTGAAGGAAAGGAAGAGGTGAGAAATCCCTCACAGTTATCAGAAAATGTATTTAAAAATATGGAATGTATGGTTAAAATATTGAGGGAGTAAACAGTATATTAAATATCACAAGAATTCATCATTTTCCATTAAAAAAAAAAAAGATTTAGTAAAGTATATCATGTTCGAATTCTCGTACAAAAATATAAGTTACATTTAGAATTTAAAAGTCCCCTCTCTTATTCATGGCATTTTAGAACAGATAAAAGACACCAATATACCATAATTTATTCTCTTTCAAGCTTCATTTTCCACTCTTGAATGACTCAATGAAAGAAGGAACTAATGACATAGCACCATTTCTACTACATATGAATATGAGGAACTGTCTCGCTTTGTCTTCCATCATACAAGTCAGTTGCTTTGAAACGAAAGACAATATAACTTTTGTGACTGTATATCAGATAAAAAAAAAAAGATAAGATGATCATGACGAAAAAAAATTCTTTAATATGCTAAATTAATTGAGTTCAGTGTGTGTGTGTGTGAGAGAGAGAGAGAGAGAGAGAGAGAGAGAGAGAGAGAGAGAGAGAGAGAGAGAGAGAGAGAGAGTTTGCCAGCCCAGTTTCAATTTCGAACTGTTTGTGTGTACAGTACACAAAGTAAAAAAAAAAAAACTATCGGTGCACAGATATTGTGGGAGGGTTGGCAGGCCTGGTATAGGTCTGAAAGCAGTTTTACCAACGTGTGATAAGTCGGTCACCATTATTTCACTGTCTTTCGTTACCTGATGTCATAATGATTAACGCATATTGTGCATCAATAGTTATTACCTTCGCCAAAGAATTTGGGAGGAGGTGACTGAAGATAGAAGGGACCTTTATTGATAAAATGAAGATTTCTGGATATCATTTGACATTGCTTTGCTATTCAACTTCATATTTCATACAGTTGTATGAAATTTTTGACATAATTATATATAGTTCGGATAACCTTTTTGTAAAGCACGTATCCACACAAAAAAATACAAAAATGATTGAGAACGTATCAATATTTTATCAATACGTAGAGAACATGTTCAAGATGCGTTGATAACAATCCGTTCTTTGCTATTTAATAAGGTCAGGTCATCACTTTACAGGATATCTTATCAGGAACTGGAAGTGTAAAAATGATAAACTGATAATTATACTTTTGAATTTCCAGCAATGATGAAAAACACGAGAATACACATTCCTTAACACTCACCAAACTAATTATCTGAACGGCCTTATTTCGAAATATATGCTTTGATATAATATAAAGTCATATAATCTTACTTCAGGACAACAAGAGCCCCTCTTGTACTTATTGAAAGCTCGAAAGTTAAAGAAAATTGCCGTTCTTCCATTCTGAATGAAAGGATGGTCAAAAAGCATTATTCTACATATTGGAACCTCAAAGTTACAAAAAAACAGAATGGGTGTTGATCCATTTTGTAATATGGAATAGTCAAGAAGTCCATGTTGTACTTATTGGCAGCTCGAAAGTTACAAAAACAGATGTCCTGTTGATCCATTTTGTAATAAGGGATGGTTAAGAATGCCTTTTGTACTTGCTGGAAGCCCAAGAGTTACCAAAAAAAAAAAAAATACCCTAATGATCTATTTTGTAATAATGAGTAGTGAGGAAGTGCTTTTTATGATTGTTGAAAGCTCGAAAGTTACAAAAAATGCTCTGCTGATCTATTCTGTAATAGTGCAAAGTCAGGAATCCTTTTTTATACTTACTAGAAGCTTGAAAGTTACAAAAAAATGCCCTGATCATCTATTCTGTAATAATGAATAGTCAGGAAGCCATTTTTATACTTAATGGAAGCTTAAAGGTTACAAAAATGCCCTGATGATCTATTAGGTAACAATGAATAGTCCGGAAGCCCTTTTTGTACTTTTTAGAAGATCAAAAGTTACAAAAAAAAAGCTCTGCTGGTCTATTCTGTAACAATGAATAGTCAAGAAGCCCTTTTTGTACTTTCCGGAAGCTTGAAAGTTACAAAAACTTTTCTTCTGATCTATTCTGTAACAATGAATAGTCAGGAAGCCCTTTTTATACTTGTTGGAAGCTCGAAAGTTACAATAAAAGTTCTGATGAACTATTCTGTAATAATTAATAGTCAGGAAGCCTTTTTTTATACTTGTTGGAAGCTCGAACGTTACAAAAAAAAAAATGCCCTGATGATCTATTCTGTAATAATAAATAGCCAGGAAGCAATTTTTATACTTGTTGAAAGCTCGAAAGTTACAAAAACTCCTCAGCTAATCTATTTTGAAATATTGAATAGTCAGGAGGCCCTTCTTATAAATGTTGGAAGCTCGAAAGTTACAAGAAAATGTTCTGCTGATCCACTCTTTAGTAATGAATTGTCAGGAAGCACTTTTTATACCTATTGGAAGCTCA
>NC_090740.1:72505024-72507524 GCF_036898095.1 Palaemon carinicauda | reverse complement strand
CCGAATAGTCTGGCCTATTCTTTACATATTCTCCTCTGTCCTTATACACCTAACAACACTAAGATTACCAAACAATTCTTCTTCAGCCAAGGGATTACTGCACTGTAATTATTCAGTTGCTACTTTCCTCTTGGTAAGGATAGAAGATACTATCTAGCTATGGTAAGGTCTTGTAGGAGAAAGACACCCCAAGATCAAACCATTGTTCTCTAGTCTTGGGTAGTGCCATAGCCTCTGTACCATGGTCTTTCACTGTCTTTGGGTAGAGTTCTCTTGCTTGAGGTTGCACTTGGGCACACTATTTCATCTTATTTCTTTTCCTCTTGTTTTGTTAAAGTTTTTATAGTTTATATAGAAGATATTCATTTTAACGTTGTTGCTCATCTTAAAACATTTATTTTTTCCTTTTTTTCCTTTCCTCATTGGTCTATTTTTCCTGTTGGAGCCCATAGGCTTATAGCTTCCTGCTTTTCCAACTAGGGTTGTAGCTTAGCAAGTAATAATAATAACAATAATAATGATAACTACTTGTTTTCCAATTAACTGTCAAGAATAAATTATCAAGGACTTTATTTATGAAGTAGCAGTATTTTTTAAGGTTTTTATTTTAATCCTCTTTATTCTAAAGTCTCACGCAACTATCATAAGATAACACTTCATCCGTTTAAGAAGTGGCACTTCATGGCACTTTGTAAGCCTTGAGTTTGGCACTTGTCTAATGAGGGGTTCTTGAGGTGAAAGGTATATCCTGGTGGGCATTAATTGCGTCAAAATAATCAAAACATCTGCACCTGAATGCTTTCTTTTCCTATAGGCCTCTTAATTTACCTAGTCCTATGCAACATGTCAATGGTAGAAGTGTTACAACAATTTATATAAATATACCACTGCCAATGTGGTCTTTTAACTTTGTGGACTCCATTTGATTTTTTTTTTTTTTTTTTTTAATTAAAAAAAAATCTTCAGAAAAACAATCTGGAATCTCTCATCTCGGGAATCGCAGAGTTGAGTCTGCATGTTTGTATAACTGAAAGGCCTTCCAACCTAAATCAGAGATCGAAGTTATAATTATAAATTATCATAAAGTTATGTTATTTTTTACACCGTAACCATGCATAAAATGACTTCCAGTTCCATTGTTTTTTTTTCTATATAGGAGATTTCACAATGTTATATGTTTTCTTTAAAAAGTTTTTTTCTATAAGAACACGTAATTTGGTTTTTCAAATCCTGGTGTATTACTTCACTGGAATTCAAAAACTCCGAGGTAAATACTTCGTTTCAAATATAAAGCAAAGCACGTTAAGCTGTGCCAAGTTGTATCCCCGTAATATGAAACCAAAAAATCCTACGCTCAGTGGTTTTAACTTTGGCTGACTGAAACTAATGTTATACATCATTTGCAATTTATTTTTTCACCTCTGATAATTTCTAATATTTCTGGCTCACTCCCACTGAATAAGATGAAATACGACAAGAGGAGTACTTATATTGCGTAGTTTTCCATTCATTCATTTTCTAAATACTTATCCTAGATTATTGTAGTTTGAAGTGTTTTTGAATGAGATAAAGATACTACTTTTGTGACGTTAATAAACTGCTCTGCTAACACACGGCCCAGATGTCAGATGAATGCTTTATTTACTTCCCAAATTTACCCAGTCTCAAGACAACAAGTTTTCCTCATAGGTAGAGGTATGTAGAATGCTTAACAAATCATAACTTTAAATCTCAGCCATAATTTCCATGGAGTTCATATTCATGTTTATTTTCTTAATGAAATTTTATAAATCAGAAGAAAAATATTGATGAAGAATAATCATGCATAATTGGTATTTAAAAGTCAATATTTCCACCCATAAATGATTGAATAAACATTTTCACTACGTTCATGGTACTCTGGAATTTATTCTAGATATTCAAAACAAGGAAACTGTCTATACCTTTTATCTGATTACCATGTGCGTTTTGAAATATGAAATTTTTAAAATAATTTCAATTTACTACCTAATGCAATTTTAAGTACCAAAATCTTTTTGCCATATAATGAAAAATGTTTCTGTTCCTAAGGACAATAATAACAATTAAAGAAGTTTATCATTTACCACGGCATCCAAATCTCGTTTGAACTGCTTTTATTTAGATACAACTTACATAACTTTTGCGATAGTATCTTTTTTATGGGAATATCTATTGCAAATTAACTGACAAGCGTCGCGTTATATGCCGAAATGAACTACCTAACTAATCTTGTATTACATTATAACTGGGTCTGGCATCATGGTCGCCTCCCTTCCACTACAATTACGGAAAATACGAAGAGAGTTATCCTAGAAATCTTCAAATAATTCATACGTGAAAACTATAGGATAGAAGCTGAATATTTGTTTCCACCGTATGACGAAGCTGCTTAGAAAAAAAATGGTCTTAAGGCTGCTTTTATAAAATACCTTGTGCCCTCGCCAGGAAAATAATCAGATTTCGGGGAATGTTTTCTGGC
>NC_090740.1:72467524-72502524 GCF_036898095.1 Palaemon carinicauda | reverse complement strand
CTAAATCTAGCTGCCAAGATTTGAGGAGACTAGATTCGCCTCTTGGATCATTGGAACAAATAAATTGTAGGAATTTTTATTTCTTTCGATGTTTGAAAAGAATTATGGACGTGGATGTTTATATATATATAAATGTACTCACTCGTAAATATATATATATATATATATATATATATATATATATATATATATATATATATATATATTAGTGTGCTACTTTTATAAGCACACATTGAGTATGTGTTGTTTAAGATGTTAAGTCTTGATAATGAAGTTCATCTTAGTAACTTTAAAAAGTATTTATTCTCTAAAAACAACAGAGTTAAACATCTCCATCACAGGAGTGGAGCTGGTTTGGTCGGATGACCAATTCAGGTGAAGTATAGATATGAACTGCTTAAATTATCGATATCACAGATATCGTATGCTTAGTTGTCGTAGCATTTAAACACAATGTGGAAACTGTTACATTCTTTCTCGGAAGACACCTGCATCCGGTGACGACACAATCTTTCACACACTTTGCATTGGTGTTGACGTTTCAGAAAAATGTTACATTGCCGAGGCTGCAAAGTACATCCTGTTTATGATTTTATATGACTACAGCAAATCTCACGCTAGCATCTTCATCCATAATGACATATTACGTCATGTGTTTTAAACATGCAATAACTAACTATTTCATTTATTACATTAGCTCGGCCAGCTATCTCAATTTTTTCAAACAAAAATTTATCAACAAGCCAAAATATGTTTACTAGGTGTGACTGGACATATGTATTATTCTTTGTTCAACTTTAGCCATAAGCAAATGAGGACGAATGTCCAAATAGGCACATCAAAAAATAATAACAATAATGCATATGAAAAGATATTACCAAAGCAAAGAAAAAAAAATGCATGATAAATACAGATCATATATATGGTACATTGCTAGCAAATGATTATATGGTATCAAAAAAAATACTGATATACATATGATTCGGTAACTTGTTAAAGAATAATTATTACCTTTGTCAAAAGCATAGATTAACACAATACGGTAACTAATAAAAATATTTGTTACCTTGGTAAAGATTCAATTTTAGTGCACAAACACGAATTCCTGGTACGTACACGTACCACGGTTTCGTACATATATATATATATATATATATATATATATATATATATATATATATATATATATATATATATATATATATATATATATATACATACATATATATATATATATATATATATATATATATATATATATATATAGGGCTGATATATTTTATTAGATGCCCATAGATTCTGTTATTTTTATTATTTTTTTTCTCTTTTCTTTCAACATTCCGGCTTATATATTTTATTAGATGCCGAGAGAAAAAATGATTTATATTTTTTTTAAATGTTTTTTTTTAAATGTATTTTTAACAATGCAATGTAGATAATTTCTTCAATTACATATTACTAGCGTACTAACAGCTTTTCGTACAAACACACTTTCCAAAACATTTTACTCCTTTAGCGAATGAGGTGGCCACTTCAAACGGCTTTAAACTGAATTAAATAAGGAGTTTTGTCTGGACATGGCGAAACGTTCTGTTTTAGCTTCCAACTGTACCGTAACCTACGCCAAACAAGGATGTTCACGGCGATAAATATCACCACCGTAATGCTTAATCCTGCTAGTAGTATGGGGTGAAGAATTTCCTTATAAGTCGGTGATGGGTGGTCCATCTCGGTCAATTTCATCAACCGCTTGGCAACTTGTTTATTGTACGGGAGAGGTAGTGCTGGCATTGTAGACGTCCACGTGAAGTTCGCGAAGTAGGCTCGTTCTCTGATGAGTGTCCTTAGCCCGGTCACCATGGAATGAGGGGAAGTCCCGATACAACCATCTGCTGCAACAAAGATGTGGGCAAAGGACGTGGATCCGTCTGGGCATGATACATTGAAGCCGTCCTTGTCGTATCGTATCCACAAGCCATTGTTCAGTCTGCAATTGAACTCATTATTGTCAAAGGGATAAAGCTTATCCAGACAATTTTCACTTGTATGGGAGAGAGCACCGTCTAGCACTATACCTAACTCGCATGAATCCATTAAGTTTTTATGGAATTCAAATGAGTCAGCTGTACATATTTTTCTATCCATTGCGTCTGAACAGTGAGTTAATTGATTCAAGTCTTTAATGACCGTATATGTTTCCTTGTCTGGGGAAATCAATACGCGTCCTGTCAAACTGGATATTACTGGATTTGAGTGATTCGTCATGAAAGTCGGAAATGGTGATATCCTGTAAGATTGCCAGGCATCAGAAGAATCAAAGGGAATTGTAATCCTAATCTTGTTATTATCAACGCTTACTGTAATTAGGCTGTAATAAAATTCTAACCTACGTTCGCCTAACAAAGGAACATATCCTAGTTTATCCCTTCCGTTCTCCAGAATTAACTTTAAGTAACTTATAGGCAACAAATGGGGCGACAGTACACCTTTAGTTGCTAACGTGATAGCTTCTACATAACCCTTGGATTTCTCAATGAAATGTGCAATTCTGTTATGTATGTGATCTATCTTTGAATCATAATACGTTAACGTTGCCAACAAATCCTGTACTTCCATAATCTGAATGATATTATTTGAATGTTCATTTACTAAATCCATAATTTTATTGATTGAAGCTAACTGATTCCTTAGTTCTGACATAATCAATTCATCTTCATGAGTCAAGAACTCAATTTTCTTATTTTGATTACTATTCTTAAGACGATTGGAAATTCCTAAACCTAAACTTGCAATAGACCCAAAGATGTTTAATGCAGCATAAATAAACGGATTTCGTCTTTCTTTATGTTCGTGTCCTACAGTCCACATCAAAAGGTCATAAGCCAAAGATCCTCTCTCGTAAGTCTTATTTTTCAAGTCATCAGATAGCATCTCTGCAACTTTTAATGTCGATCCAAGCAAACTCTCTGTAGTCAAATGAAAATGTCTTCTATGCAACTCATCCAATGAGACAGAAAACCTTGAAATGGCGGTTTTTAAGCTAGTGACATCATTCTCTGGAAGAAAAATTGCTTGCATATTCACTTCTACAACTACGTTGCTCGATGTAATAAAAACGTCTTCTTGTCTTTCAACTATAGTGCCATATTTAAAATCTATACTTTTAGTTTTAGAGCTCATCCCACACGAGAAAAATGTCTGAGCGAACAATATCACTCCCAACAACAAAAAATTCATCTTGGAAACCTGTAACGAGAAAAATATATGTAATTACTCCTGTATTAAGAAGAAAACTTTTAATCACATAAAATAAAAAAATTTTCCCTCACTTCTTTCCCTCTCTTTTTCTTTTCTTTTTTTTCTAATTTCTTATGTGAGCCAATGGTACTATTCTCTCATCCGTGGGTTGGGATACGTTTTGAACTCTAAACCTATTGGCCGTTAATGTTTCCAAAATGTTAAATGGGCCTTCAAACTTAGGTGTTAGTTTATAATTGAGTCCTTTACGCACATTGATTTGTATATACACGTTATCACCCACGGTATATGTTTTAGTTGGCTTCACTACTTTATCATGATTCCTTTTCATTATGATTTGTGATTCTTCTAAATTTTTTCGAAGGATATCATATCGACTTATGCTTGCATTTATACATTCTTTTAAAGGATTTGATAGATTAGTTGTAGGCGTTAATACATGGAAAGGCGTTCTAACTGGGGTACCATACAATGCTTCATGCAGTGACATTTTAATTGATATATGATATGAATGATTCAGAGTACTCAGTGCCGCCGGTATTGCAATATCCCAGTTGGGGTCTGATCCCCCTAGTGTTACTCTTAATATATTTAAAATTTTTCTATTTGCTCTTTCCACTAGCCCATTCGACTCTGGGTGATATATCATGGTATTTATTTTCTTTATGCTAAGGAATTCACACAATGAGGTAAGAAAGTGATTATTAAATTCACCACCCGAGTCTGAGATTATCATGTGTGGAATTCCATGTTTACAAATGTAACACTCGTAAAACTTCCTAGCGCATTCAATCGCAGTTTTAGTTTTAAGCGCTATTAGTTCTGTATATCGAGTTAAAGCATCTATAATTACTAAGAGGTGCTTATTTCCTCTGTCTGACTCGTAAAATCCTGTTAACAAATCTAAATGTATTCTTTCAAAGGGTTGATTGGGCACGGGATAAGCCCCTAGGCTGACAGGTGTTTTCGTATGCCCTTTGTTTTCCTGACATGTGCGACAATTAGCTATGTGTCTTTTTATATCTGTAAGCATCGTATGCCAATAAAACAATGATTTGGCTTTCTGTGACATTAATGAGAACCCCGGGTGTCCATGTAATGGATTTGAATGCAACCAATTCAGGACAGTGGAAATAAGTGAGATTGGTACTACTACCTGGTCGTTAGTTACATGTGGTGTATTGCGGGTTTTCCTTGTCACAGTCCTACACAGAATATTATCTTTGATTATATAATTCTGCTGCTTATACTTTATATATCCCTTTTCCTTATGATTGCCTTTCAAAGCATTTATAATTGTTTCTATTTTCTGATCTTTTCTTTGCTCAGTCTGTAACAATTCAGCGCTCCAGCCTAAATCTTCTTGTTCAGATATCGTTTTAACAATAGGCATGGATGTTGATATATCTATTAATTCAGCTAAAGGCTCCGTACAAGATGACACGGGGTTGCGTGATAATGCATCCGCAATGATACTTGCTTTCCCAGGTAAATACCCGATTCTTGCGCCAAAATCTTGAATGATCAAATGCCACCGAGTTCGTTTAGGGCTGTGGTTGAAGCCTTTAAAGAATTCGGTTAGTGGTTTATGGTCAGTAAGAACCTTAACGGGATAACCGTAAATTGTGAACTTAAAATGCACTAGTGAATTAACAATAGCTAGCCCTTCCTTGTCTATTACTGCATACTTACTTTCGGAAGTTCTCAATTTTCGAGAATAGAAAGCTATCGGGAAAAATTGTTTATCATATTGCTGAAGCAATACCCCTCCTACTCCTAAGTCTGAGGCGTCTGTTGCAATGAAGAATTCCTTACCGAAGTCAGGAAATTTTAAGATAGGAGAACTACACAGTTCATCTTTCAAGGTATTAAACGCCTGTTGATGTTGCTCAGACCATATGAAATCTACGCCCTTCTTCGTAAGATCAGTTAAAGGAGCGGCTATTACTGAATAGTTGCGTATAAAACGCCTGTAATATCCACTACAACCCAGAAATTGCTGTATTCCCTTGACATTAGTAGGTATGGGAAAATTACGTAAAGCCGACACCTTATCATGGACTACTTTAAGACCTTAGCTTGACACCATGAAACCCAAATATATTAATTCTGTTTTGAAAAATTCACACTTACTAATCTTTACCCTTAAGTTATGTTGTCTTAATCTCTGTAGTACTAGTTCTAACTTACGTAGATGTTCTTCTAAGGTGTTGGAAAAGATTACAAGATCATCCATATAGGCATGCAATATATCCCCTAACAATTCTCCAAACACTATGTTAATCATTCTTGTAAATGTTATAGGAGCACAACGTAAACCAAAAGGCATCCGTAAAAATTCATATGTCCCCTGGCTGTGCTGAAGGCTGTGTATGGGATACTATCTTCTTCTAATGATATCTGGTGAAAGCCTTTAAGTAAGTCCAAACTGGTAAAATATTTATTCTGACCTAACAAAGACAAAATATCGCCAGTACATGGCACTGGGAATCGATCAGGGATCGTCTCCTCGTTTAGACGACGGAAGTCGACGCAGATACGCCATGTTCGATCTTTTTTCGGTACAACTATTAAAGGAAAATTATAAGGGCTGTTTGATTTCCTAATGACTCCTTCTTCTAGCATTTTACCTACTTCATCATTTATTTCATTCTGGAATTTCATAGGGAGTCTGTACGAGGGTACATAGATAATTTTCTGCTTGTCCTTTAACCTTATTTGATGCTCGATCACATCTGTTTTTCCTAAGGATCCATCCGTAGTGGAAAAAACATCATGATATTTAGTTAAAAGTCCAAAAATTTTTGCTGAATTTCTTCGTCTTGAATGTCTTTATTGATTTTATTTTTAATAGATCGCAAAAGGGATTCATCCGCAACTGATTGAGAGTGATTGATTTCAGCAACGGTAAGAATACGATGTTTATAAACTTCTACATCCAAGATATGTTGATTTTTGTGAATTACTAAAGTGTTATTTAAATGATTATAGACTTCAATATTACATTGTTGATGTGAGCCTACTGTATAAATAGCTTGTGTGACAGACAATCCGTTAGTTTTCAAAGTGTCGGAAAGGATTAATATTTCAGATCCCGGTAATGTTTTCTTTATTTGCACTATTAAATTCGAAGGTACGTTTGGCTCGATAGATTGCGTGCAAGATGATATTACGGGTGAACAAGAATTCTGCTGGGTCGCGTATATTATTTCTTTATTAGTGAGACAAGTTATTGGTTCTTCAACGTACGTTACGGTTACATTTGTTGTCTCCTTTTTATCCAAAACTGATTTTAAGGTATTAGAAGACTTATAGAATTTCCCTTTGATATACACGCCGTGCTTGGCAGGGGCTAAGATAATGTTTTGATTTCCCATAGATGGGTATCCTATAATTACAGCTGGATACATATCAATGTTTTGTGCAACAACAAATGTATCAGCAAACGTGCGTTTACCGACTTTGAATTGAACATGAGTTATGCCTATGACATTTAATTCATTATTTCCTATACCCGAGAGTCTAACTCCGGATTTTTCAATCGAAAAGTTCGAAAACAACAAATGATGTGTCTTCAAATCCATGATATTACGTGGACTACCAGAGTCAAAAAATAACGTAAAGGATTTGTGTTCTAAATTTACAGCATATAAGGTTGGTCGTAACTCATTTTGGCTTATTATTGTATGAATTCGTTGCAAATCTACGGGAGCATGCACTGTTTTACTTAATTTGGCCGTGTGTTTCATAGGAAAATCTATTGCCTCACAATTATCTGATAAAACATTAAATTGATTATTCAATACTATTGATGTTGACATGAATGACCTTGACCCAACATCACTCTCTTCCCCTCTGGAGTTAACTATGTGGTATTTGCTTTGCTCTGCACATTCTGAAAATTAGTCTGACCTTGCGAGGTCTGGTTTGACGACCCAGGCTCAGCGATATTCGAAGAAGTGTTTGTTTGCTTTGGACTCTGAACTGCATTGACATTTGGTTGTTTCTTCTTATTGTTAAAATGAGGATTTTTCTTTTTATTTCCATATGGAACTGACTGTGGAATTGACTGTGTATTTCTGGGATTCTGTTGTGTCTTACGCGAGTAACACTGATTGTATGAATGAGTCGAACTGTTATGAATCGAGCAGAATTTCGTTCTGCAGTCCGCGCTTAAGTGACCTTGACGTTTGCAATTATAACACGTCATTCCCGCTACTTGACTATTATTAACTACGTTCACTGTTTGTGGCTTTGTTTCATTCTTTGCAAAAACTTGAGTTAACACGGGATCGAGATCTGGACACTTAGACATGTGTTTTTTTATCTGTTTATATACATCCAATTCCGTACTTGCAGGCGTTAACTTTTTATCAAAACACCGCACTAAAGCTTCAGGCAACATAAGTGTCATGCAAGTGAAATACATTAATCATAAAAAATCTTTCACGGAGATGTTATCTCTAGTAACCCAAGTGGAATTACCTAAAATGTCCTGATATTCATTAAGCCTATCAGCTATGAGAGCTGCTCTCTCAATAACGTTAAGCCGATTCATAGTGGCTTGATTAAGTGTATTTCTTAACGTTAATACTACATCCAAGGCTTCTTCACCCCCATAGACCGCGCGTAACCTAACTTTGAAATCATCCCAGGTAACTGCTTCTTGAAATGAAACACCTCTTAAATACGCACTCGCATCCCCCTTAGAAAAATCTATAAAACTTTTAGCTTCTTGTAGTTGTACAAAAGGGTCTACAATTTGTTTGGCATTTAAATGGGCATCGACGGATGAAATCCATGACTCCACATTTTGAGGCAAGAACCCATTGACTCGACCCTGAAAAGGAAGGATTGCAGACCTGGCATTTACAAGCGTCACAATTGGGGGAGGATTAGTCTGGCCTACGCCACTAGGTCCAGGGGTGGAGCTCACAGGGGGCGTCATGACTGCTGTATTTCTTTTCCTATCTCTTCGACCCCTTGCAATTCTATCAAAATATCTATATGAATACAGACGTCCACTACGTAAACGCATATGTATAATAAAATTCCCCAAACAATTTTACTAATCCCAATACATTTCCCGAGAATTTCTGAAAGAAAACCGAACACAAAGATATTTCCTGTAAATTTCTGAAAGAAAAAGGAATTAGCACAAAGAGAGAAAAAATTCTAGATGAGAATTCGGAGTTGAACACTGTTTCATTTAATGAAAGGAAAACAAAAGATTAGCAAACCACTCACCCCAGTAATAATCGACTAACGACTCGTGATAACTACACTTCACTGCCCAAACTGGAATGAATTTTAAAAATTGTACTTAGCTTATATATGGTTCTGTGTGATGTCGTCACATCCTCTCTCTCTCTTGATGTTTGTTAGCGATGTATCGTTCGAGTTTCCGTCGAATGTAGTGCTTCCTGGATATGTTTTGTAAGCCTTGAACGTCAGTCCCTGGGTTTCCTAGGATGTTGATTGAAGATCCAGTTCATCAGTTTGTATGTATACATTCATTAAATGTTATAGATTTTGATGGACTATGTTACTTAGTCAAAATTGTAGATTCATTAACGTTGAGTTCTTGAAGATCTTTCTCTGGTTTTTACAGCTTTATTTTGATGTCTTGAAGATCTTCCTCTAATTCTTAGAGTTTATTATTATAATTACTTGAAGATCTTTCTCTGATTCGGAGAGTTTAACCGCTGCCACCATTTATAAGTGTGCTACTTTTATAAGCACACATTGAGTATGTGTTGTTTAAGATGTTAAGTCTTGATAATGAAGTTCATCTTAGTAACTTTAAAAAGTATTTATTCTCTAAAAACAACAGAGTTAAACATCTCCATCACAGGAGTGGAGCTGGTTTGGTCGGATGACCAATTCAGGTGAAGTATTGATATGAACTGCTTAAATTATCGATATCACAGATATCGTATGCTTAGTTGTCGTAGCATTTAAACACAATGTGGAAACTGTTACATTCTTTCTCGGAAGACACCTGCATCCGGTGACGACACAATCTTTCACACACTATGCATTGGTGTTGACGTTTCAGAAAAATGTTACATTGCCGAGGCTGCAAAGTACATCCTGTTTATGATTTTATATGACTACAGCAAATCTCACGCTAGCATCTTCATCCATAATGACATATTACGTCATGTGTTTTAAACACGTAATAACTAGCTATTTTATTTATTACATATATATATATATATATATATATATATATATATATAAATATATATATACACATACACACACACATATATATATATATATATATATATATATATATATATATATATATATATGTGTGTGTGTGTGTGTGTGTGTGTGTGGGTGTGTTTGTGTGTGTGTGTTTATGTGTGTGTGTGGGAAAGTGCATTTGTATGATATTCACCATAAAGGAGAGAGAACAATTAACAGAACACTTAAAATAAAAGAAACCGGGATACAAAAAGAAGACTGAAAGGGAGACCAACATTTAAGTTTTCAACAGTTTCAGGATAAGTATTTCCAGACAAGGAAAAGGGAAAATTTCTGTCACTTCTTGCTGTATTCGTAGCCTTTGTATTTCACGTTACAACACAGGTTCTTTTCCTATGACAAGTAGAAGAATAATACTTTTTATATAAGAGTCCTTTCGTTTGTTTTCTAAATATATATCTCTTATCACAATCTTTCTTGTAAATGCGTTGTTTGGTTTTCGTTGATTTAGTTTTCTTAGCAATAATATATTTCTATGTATATGAACAGTGCTTTGATTTACCCTAGAATATCTATTATAAGAATTAATTTCTAAAATATTGAACCCAGATATTTTGCTTAAGAATAAATTCTCATGTTTAAATTTGCATGTCATATAAAGCAGGGGCGATTTTCTTACGAGAATACTAGATATGAAAATGGGAGTTACGATTCACTCGTGAAAAAAAAAAAAAAAAAGACAACTTTCTGATTCAATAGGGGAAAGAATAAACCTTCACATGGATGGAGCCAACTAAAACTCGGATGTATGGGAGAAGAAGAAAAAGCGTTGATTGGGAAAACCACAAGAAAACTAAAAGAGAGGGACAGCATACAAAATAGACATGATTTTCAAAAAGCTGAGCATATGATCAAACAGTGATTTTGTTAAGTGGCGAATGTATCGCTGTAAAATTACAAAGGAATGAAACAATTCATGTAGTTCAGAAGATACTAATCATCTGTGGCCATGTTAAAAGATAATTCAAACGTTACCTTATTTGGACCCATCGAATAGGGATCTATTAAAAAGACATATAAGAAATGGAAGAAAAAGAGATTATCCCAAATAGACCGGAAAAAAAAATAAGCATGAAGAAGAACAGAAAGTAAAATTCTACCATGAACTAGATAAAATTGACTACCTAAGATACATGAATAAGATGTATTCTTAGTAGCAACACTGAGTATGATGCAAAGCAAAAATTTTCAATTCCCTTAAAAAACCGAGGTTAGAAAATAAGGATAGTTGCTCATAAACTAAAATGGTCTTCAATATTCATCATATCTTATAACGCCAACACTGTATTCACTGCATAGTGGCCTGATTACATTCGAAGATGTCCAAAACTGTACAGATTGGTCCCTGTTCACACCTACGAAGTATGTGGTCCATTGTCTGTATGGAATGCTCACATGGGCACTCAGCAGAGAGGGCAAGACCCCACTTATGACGACTGTCTCCAGTTCGTCCATCTTTATTAAGATTAAAAGTAACCCAATCCCTTCTTCAGAGGTTTGTTCCATGGGGAAGAGGCCCACATGGGCTCTGGATGGCTCACCAGGTGGGCAGTGGTCTGTTTCTCTCCAGCATTCTAGGCGGCAAGTTGCTGACTGTATGGGGTCGAGGCTAGTGGTTCTGCGAGGCGCCATTAGTTGATAACTGCGAGGCAAGGTAAATGCAAGTAAACTTTATTAAACAGACATCGAGTTTAAATACCAGGTATTGCGAGCAAGAATGTCATAAAAATTCGAACAAAATTAAACATGAGCTATCAGACTTATGCAGGTTGGTTTATGCAGGGAAGAGTGAGTGATAAGATAAAATACTAAAATCGTTACAGTGTACAAGCGTGTATGAAACACCTGCGGTACATGGCTCCCCCAACCCATAAAACTGACATACATGTGAAATAGGATGCCCTGCTCTTGAGAGGTGTACTGGAAGCTGGTTATCTGGTAGGAGATATGCAGGTTTTATGTGATCAACGGGGACCCAGCCTACTTTGCCACGAATATTGATGAAGAAAGCCTTCAGCATACAATGGATCAAGAGGAAAGAGCCTGTGTACTAGGACATTAGCTTTGTCTTGCTAGTGTTATTGCACAGGAAAACGTGCGTTGCCGAGTGCAGATCTGTCGGTATGTGTTACTTTGCTTGGAGCTTGTAAGTCTGGCAGCAAAGAGTAAAATTTCTCGCAATGCAGTGTAGGCACTGGAGATTATCTGAGGAGGTTGTAGATGGATAAACTTCGGCAGGAACGACCAGTGAGTTGTCATACACCATTTTAGTTGCTGAGACATCCAGGGCGTCGTTAGCAGTGGTTTTTAGTCCCAGGAGGACCAAGGGAACCTGAGTAAATCAGTTGGAGACATTGCAGCTGGCCATCAAAGCTCCTTTGAGGGTGCGATGAAGATGTTCAACCAATCTGTCGGCAGTAGGATTGTAGGCAGATATCTGATGTAGGGTGATGCCCAGGAGATTCGCTAATAATGTCCACAATTGAGAGGTGAAAGTGGTACGTGTGCGGATAATTGTCAGTTGGAAAATCTACTATCAGTATGGGCAATTGCCAGGCAGACACGTGTTATATGGACAATTGCAATTGGTTCAAATATATAATAGATAAAATGAAGGGAATAGTTACATTATAATTATGGTATGTGGAACTGTTTTCTAGCAGTTTTTTCAGCATTATAATTTATTGATAATTTAACTCCTGTTTAATTTAGTTACACAATTTAGTTATTGGTAGAAAAATATATTACAAAAAAATTCAAAAAGTAAAGCAAAAATATCACAATTGGTATAAAGAAGCTCATAGCTCAATTCAATCCCATTTAATTCCCCAAAATATATTGGTAATATTATGTTTTAGTACTATTATACAACTTCAGAAAATATGCAAGTTATGTACAATGGAACGTATAAAGGTATTTTTATGGTCAGGATTATAGCTCCTGACTATCTGCTCGAAAAGGTTGTTAACGTCTTATACTTTGGGGTAGATCTCTCATCTCTCTTTCCATGTTAATTATTTTTGTTTGGGATAAAACTTCCTCCTTCATGAGATGATCTATGAGTTTCCAAATGTTTCAGCATTATTTGATAGGGTACCGTAAAATCCTTCGAGAATGCTGTTTGTTAAAGGCATAGACCTTCAAGTTCTTAGGTTCCGAATGGAAATTGAATATAATGGAGCAACTCTTCCTCTCATGCCTCAAAAGTAAGTTACATCAAAATACGAGAAAAATTCTTCGAGGCAACGTTATTTATTAGCTTTACAACAGCATTCTTGGCATCAACAATACCCTTAAAGGCTTCATGACTTTGTTCTTTAATAGTTTTTATCAACTCGTAGTTTCTGGCTTTTGATTGTGTGTGTTCTCATGATTTACATGTTTTGTTTCCCCTTTCCACACTCACAGTAAATAACAGATTTATCAATATCTTATCCATTTTTATGTTACATGAACTGCAGACCATCATCTAGAATAACTTTGTTACCCTTACTTTTAATGGTAGAAGTAAGGGTAAAAAGGTTAAAAAAAGTTCACCATCTGAGCCTGGAAGTGTGAAATACAATATAAGGAACCCATGAAGAGAAAGAGTAGTTACTGAGCTCATTAACAAGCATTTTGCTTGAAACAATTAAGAGAATATTAACTAAACGAGTAATTTTGCATATTAACACTTATTATGACTCACTTATTATAACTCACTTATTATGAGTAGTTCAGCCGCTGAGATGTGGACGTGAGTCGCTTTTTAGCTTTTGTTTCGCGCTCAGAGTTTCATTGAAAAGATATTAGTTAATCTTATGGAAAAACGTAAGTGAGAAGAAACAATACTCTATGTCTGTCCCTAACTTTTTCTACCTCATATGTGAAACCACTGAGGGAGACCAAAAAAATGGTTAGAATGTGATTACAATAAATTCTATCATACGATTTGTGTGTATATAGTGGCAGGCATCACTGATAATGAACAAAAGAACCTAGATTGGTTATGCCCACACTGCATAGGTGAAACCAGACAAGCCAATTTATATGTATCAAAATTGAAGGGAGATGTGAATATAAGAGAAGAGGCCCTGAGCGAATAAAACGCAAGAATCGCTGGATTGGAAAACGCAGAAAATTCCACATAGACTACTGACCTCACTGAGAAAGTTGATAATCTCGCTATGAATATGGAATCAATTAAGGCAACACTTCAATCATTGATGGACCCAAAACCGGAGAAAACGACATATGATGACAAAGTTAAGGAAAAAAAAAATCTGTTGGTAATTAAATCAACTAATACAACAACTAAAATTACTGAAAGAAAACACGAGGTTGAATACGAACTTAAAGACATTCCTATACTTAACACGAGGTCATCTTCAAATGGAAATGTTGATGTAAAATTTGCAAACAAAATGATCAGAGAAGAGGCTGTAAACAAAATTCAAACACTGGTTGCCGACACTGAAACGAGAAAAAATTGGAAAACTAAAACCAAAAATAATGATATGCAAT
Source organism: Palaemon carinicauda (assembly GCF_036898095.1). Taxonomy (NCBI): domain Eukaryota; kingdom Metazoa; phylum Arthropoda; class Malacostraca; order Decapoda; family Palaemonidae; genus Palaemon; species Palaemon carinicauda. Next base: position 72,488,490 of record NC_090740.1, on the reverse strand, counting down.
GTATACAATGATGAAGATGATATAGTAGTAAATCCTTTGATTCAAAGAAATCGTTGCCTGGATCAAATCCAAAAAAAAGAAGAGAAGATAAGTGTTGCCCTGAAGAACAATGCTTCAGGTGGGACTACCCACTATTTGCTGAAATGTGATCCTGAAGTTCGAAGGGCTGTTCATGATAATGGCCACAATATTTTCTTATGATGGAGTACTTATAACATACGTGATAGATACCACGTGATCACCTGCTACCACTGTCAGAGGTATGGACATCTTGAAAAAGATTGCAAGTCTAAGAATGATGATAAAGTCTGCGGGAAATGTTCAGGAGAACATTCCACCAAGGAGTGTAATTGACAAGTGTCAAAGTGTATTAACTGCACAAAGTTGAACAAACCAAGTAACCACATCGTAAATTCTAGATACTTTAAAGCTTATTACTTGGAATTGAAAAGACTTGCAGAAAATACTGATCATGGTTACTAAGGACGTCATAAACTCTGGCTATGTAAATATACAATCTGTAGGTAATAAAACTATCCAAATTCGAGAATTGATAAACGAGAAATATTTAGACATACTGGCATTATCATAAACATGGTTAAATAACTTGGACAAAGCTAAGATCACTGAAATGACAACCCCAACACACACTTCCTTTCACCTACTGAGAGAGGGTAAGTTTAGCGCGGGTGTCGGACTCTTTATTCATGAAGGTTACTCAAATCTTAAAATGTTAAAAAGAACTTGTGTAACAGACTTTGAATTTATAGAAATAAACTTTACACAAAGAAAAAATAGAAAAATATCCTGTCTAACAGTCTACAAACCTCCGAGAACAAACACTATCTTTTTTGAAGAATTCAGTGCATTCATTGAGAGGATTATCATGGAGAAAAATGAATTAGTTATTTGCGGAGACTTCAATTTTTGGATGGATGATGCATCAAATCCTGACGCTCTAGCATGTAGTGAGTTATTAGAATCATATCAACTAGTGAATAATATCGACTGTACAATTACTTTAACTGGGCATACGTTGGACCTAGTTTTGAGTGATGAATGAATAATATTTTATCTGATATAGATGTTGAAGAGAAATATACTATCTCCCCAGTGCACAAACTTATTACATTTAGTCTACCTGTACAGAAACATGCAATAGTAAAGAAAATGAATTTTAGACACATAAAATTTTTCCCCTACCATACTTATTGAAGAAGTTACAAAGAAAATAAATGATGCTATCAGCATTTCCTGTGATCATGATAACCAACGTTTGCTGGGAACTATGTATTAACTGTCTCACGACCACTTATAATAAAGTGAGTAAAAGTAAATATGAAACCATGTGCCCACCAATGAAAAAGACTATAACTGTTAAATACCAATCTCCTTGGTTTGGTAGACAGACTTTAGTGAAAAAGACTTAAAGAAAGAAAGTGGAATCAGTAAAAAACCTAAAGTACACGGGTAGAATACATAACTGCTACATGTCAATATAACTACCTACTAAGGAGGAAAAAAAGTTAATGCTAGAAGAGAAAGATCCGCGAAGCAGCAACAGACATAAATAAGTTGTATCATCTCCTAAATGGTGTAAAGAGAAATGTAAATGAAAAGAAGCTTCCTGGTGGATACAGTGACCAGGAACTAGCAAATAATGTTCTAGTATTCTTGAAAAACACAATTGAAAATATAACCAGGACATTTGTAAATACTCAACATCAGATTAATGAAACGCCTGAACACAGACAAAATTAATAAGGTTCAACAACATAACACAAGATTACATCACCAGGCTTATCAAGGGAGACAAGAAAACAAACTGCACGATCGATCCTATGCCAATATCTGAAGTAATTGGTGAGAGAAACTTTTCTAGTCTAGCCGAAATAATAATGAGAATAGCAAATGTAACAATTGATGAATGTAAGTTTCCTAGACCTGAGAAAATGGCTATAGTCGCACCAGTTCTGAAAAATACTTTGGACTACCGGGAATTAGGCTCATATGGACCTATTTCGAATATATCCTTTGTTTCAAAAGTGCTTGAACCCGTAATTCTTGAACAACTAGTCAGTCACCTAGAAGTATTAGAAGCTTTGCCTAAAAACCAATCTGCTTACAGAAAACTATACTCTACAGAGACAGCCATCTGCTCTGTTGTAAATGATATGCTGAAAATGATGGATGAAAATTAATGTGGTATTTTAATATTACTCGATCCTAGTGTGGCTTTTGATACAGTTGTGCATGAACTGCTACTAAATGATCTACGGTGCATCGGCGTTGAAGATCAAGCATTTGAATACCTAAAAGACTAATTGGTTGGTAGAAATTACTGTGTGCAAATTGGAAACTCTTATTCATCATATGAACCTTTAAACAGAGGGGTGCCCCATGAGAGTTTACCTGGCCCAATCTTATTCTGCATCTATACTATTGGTATATCGAAAATACTACAAAGGCATGGTGTGAAATTCCAACAATTTGCAGATGACACTCAATTTTACTTCACCATAAATGATATATATGACATAAATGAAACTCTAAACCGATTCCTTGATAGTGTTAGACAATGGATGACAATTAAACAACTAAATTAAATGGTAACAAAACTGAGTTCATGGTGGTGGATAAGAGACACAGAGTGAGAAGCTTGGGTGATATTCAAATAAACATGAATAATGACTCTGTACCGATATCTGGTAAAGTTCGTGATCTAGGTGTATTTCTTGACTGTAACTTATCTCTCAAGGCCCAAATAAATAATTTAGTAAAAACTGCTGGCTATTATTTAAGAAATGTTGCTTTTACAATAAGCTCCCACGAGACATCCGAATGAATGAAGACATTAAGGCTTTCGAGAGGAACCCAAAAATTTTCTTACTCCATGAGTTGTATGACAGTGACGATTCAACAGTAAATGAGCAATAGGTGCTATGAAACTTTGAATACTCTGAACGAACAATATAACGACCGTGGAGGTCCTGTAGAGAGAAAGGTTCCCTTGCTGTATGGTACAGTAAATGCAGCTTTCAAAACAAAACAAAACAAAAACAAACAACAAAGATTATTAGACAAAGATTTTACTTTAAATCACTTACTTAAACTACAGTTATCCAAACAATTAATTTGTAAAGGAGCATATATTAGGAATACTATTTCATTGGAAACAAATTATTTATACATGAATATTGTCTGACTGGAAGTTGTACGACAGTCTATTGTCCGCATGGCATGGGCACTGGCAATAGTCCGGATGGCTATTACAGCTTGGCAATAGTCTAGCTGGCAATTGTCCTGGAACCAAATGGTACCCCTATATGCTCTCTAATACCAAACTCGCTATCCACCGTCAGAGTAAGGGAAATGTACATGAGGCGGATGCTAGCAGGCTTATCATGGAGAGTGGTCTTGGTAGAAGAGAGCAGCAAGCACCAGTGTCTACCAAAAATCGCACGCCCGTACCTGCATTACATGAAAAAGAAAGATTAGTGGCAGGCGAGGCCATCACTGCATGCAATGACCTACTTACACATTTTTTGGCCACTGACAACTGTTCGCACATTTCTTTACAGCAGCCCCGAATCTGCAAGGGTAGTATCATAACAGGGTAGTAGCATAACTGTGGCTGATATGTGGCAGTATGTGGCTATAGATGTCCTTGGTTGGGGCGTAAGCAAGGAGTAGCATATGTGGGTGGTGGGCGGCTTTGTCGTCTCCCCGGCACGTCATGGGTTGGGCGTCTGTGTCCTACTGCATTCTCATCAGCTTCAGTCGATATTGAATAGTTGTCCTCTTTGTCAGGAGTGCAAACATTGATGGAGGCTCTTAAGGTCTTGAAGGATGTGAAGTGGCTTGCCCTCCTCGACTTTGTTCAACAGGTCCTTCAGGGGCAAGGTATCAACATCAGGGATGGTAGTGTGTACAGATTCGGGTAAGCGTCATACCCAAAGGGCATGAAGTAGGTTTACCTGTCATTTCCCTGAGGGCGAGCAAAGCCTTTTGGTCCCACAACAGTTGTTGAGAGAGCTGAAAAAGTTTGGCTATACAGGTGGCTGGCGATGGTGAGTACTGCTCCAGTATGTATGTTTTGAAGGTGCCGTACGCTATCGGGGTGTCCCCTTGGTTGCAAAGCAAATCTGAGATTCCCAGAAAAATATCCTTGGGCATTGCCTCGAGAACATAGTTTGCTTTGGTAAGTCATGCCCTGAATGCAAAGTGGGACCCGGCGAGCTGAATCCAGGCGAATGCTTGTGTTCTGGCAAAGGGCAGTAGTTTCATGGGTATGGCGTTGAAAGGCAAGTTATGGTCGCAAGGCATCAATCATTACGACACAGCTGTGAGGGGGGGAGGCGGGAGGGAGCTGGACACTCGATGGTTACCAGTGTTGTCACAAGTACGATCATTATCGTACATACACGATAAAAACGGCCTTGGTAGATGTATGATAGCGTTTTCCATTATCGTACGGTTTTTACGATAATTCTAAAGTACCTTAGTGACGGTCAAATGTACCTAGGAGTTGAATTTATGCAAGGATTGAAAAACCCTCAACAGCAGATTTTTTTTCAGATGTGTAGAATTTTCTCTGTAGTGGCATGCACAAAAATAAAAAAGATGTATAATTTCAAGGATGGTGTCCTGTCAAAGTTAAACTTTCTCTGTCCAAAAAAAATGCACTCTCGTCAGAATTCAGAGAAAGAATCCCTTCGTTATTCCTTTCTTTCATCTGAGCTCTCCCTGATTATACCACTAGATAACCACTCATCACTTCAAAAGCTGGATGATCAATGGAGAATGTTCCCCATATTGCAACATGAAATCAAACATATCGTTATTGAGTCACCTGATATGTTTTGAGAAGTGCCCCCCTCCCCCCCCCCCAAAAAAAAATCTAGTTTTTCAGACCTAGCTAATTTCACTCTAACTGCTCTTTCCTTACTGCACTTTAATGCTGAATGCAAACGAGTGTTCAGTAGAGTTAACCTCTTTAAAACTAAATAAAGAAGCAAGGACAGTAAGCAGTGCTCTTCTCTTTGCCTGTTGCATTAAAGGTTCCGGAGTGTCATGTGATTAGTTTACTCCAGCATGTGATTGTTTTCCAGACTGAATAATCATGCACATTTATTCTAGAACAGCAGAAAGACGAAATTGATTTGGAAGACGGGTCTTAAAGATAGACATTACAATTATTATTTTTAATAATTATAGAAAGAAGTAGCGTTGTAACTTGTATATTTTTACCACATAACTGATAGGCTTAATAAGTATTAATACAATAATCTATTCAAAACAATGCCAATAATTATTCATAACTCCATTTTTTTCGTTTTTATAGAGAAAAATATATTTCAGTTGTATTGGTTTTTTTATTACGTGAATTGCAAGTTATTAATGAATATAAAGAAATCATACATTTATTCATTATTTTGGCAAATATCATAAACAGTGTAAGATGATAAACACGATAAAATCTACAATTCTGAAGGATAATTTTCCTTAAAACCCCATAATTTTGAAGAGCCCGTACGATAATTCCAATCTGAGAGTATGGCAACAATGTTAGGTGATATCAGAGAGGCGAGGTGAATGCAACTAAACTTCATTAAACAGACATCGAGCTTAAATGCCAGGACTTGCGAGTAAGAAAGTCATAAAAATTCAAACAAAATTAAACATGAGTTATCAGGCTTATACAGGTTGATTTATTAACAGTGCAGAGAAGAGCGAGTTATGATAAGGTAAAATAACAATTCCGTTATAGTGTACGAGCGTGTATGAAAAACTTGCGGTACATGGTGGTTAAGAAGCTCTTGCGGGATTTCAATCTTTGTCTAACCACCTGGTAACCATAGAGCGGGTACCTTTCATCATTCCCTTGCTTATATTTTTGGTTCTTTAAATAAAAGAGACAGATAATCGTCAAGGTTAAAGGAAAAGAACGGTAGGAAGGGGGAGAAAATGTGGTCGTTATTATTTTATTTTATCTTATAAATAACAAACACGAAAGCTTCTATCCTCTTAGTTTCCATTATTCTTCAAGATTTGGTATAAGGACAGAGGATATAAAGTTGAGAAACCTTTTCATACTACTTATTCCATTCTATGATAGAGATATGTGCGATTTTGATCACGGGACTTTTGCTCAAACGATTGATTCTTGAGCAATATAGTCTTCAAATAATGTCAAGTAAATAGATAAACGATTTATATTATATTTTGTGACATTCAGTAGTTAATTCTCTATTTGCTTTTCTTTAGTCAGCTGCTGTCTGCATTGCCAAAGCATTAATTTCATTGATATTTTCTCTCATGGTCCATAATTTCTGGCATTAAATTGACCTCGGATTCGGTTCCCTAAAGCGGCTCTTTGTTTATATCAAAATATGGTCTCGACGCCAAATAATTAAATGAAAAACATAAATGCAGTTTTCATGTTAACCTAAAAACTATCGGGAGCTTTTTGGAGAGATTCTGTCTTCAATTCTTCGATGCCAACACTGAGGTATCTAATAATTATAATCATATATACACATACATAACTACACACACACATATGTATATATGTGTGTGTATATATATATATATATATATATATATATATATATATATATATATATATATATATATGTATGTATATATATATGTATATATAAATATATATGTATATATATATATATATATATATATATATATAATTGTATATATACAGAATATATATATGGGTGTGTGTGTGTTTATGCATGTATGTCTGTCTGTGTATGTGTGTATGTGATTATTAAGGGTTTTTAGAAATTGGTTACCTTGGAAAGTTACCAGTCATTTTATAGCTAAATCTATATTGCAGTATTTCTGCAAAATAACCTTAATTGCTGATTACTTTACAAATATATATATATATATATATATATATATATATATATATATATATGTATATATATATATATATATATATATATATATATATATATATATATATATATATATATATATATATATAAAGGATGGTTCCAAAAAAATCCCAAATAAAGTCCCACATAATTTCGAATGCCAGTCTGTAAGATGGAAAAATTTCAACACCAATTAGCTGATTAGAGTTGAGATTGTTTTCAGTCAGGCATGAGTGAATGATAGTTTATCGTATATTTGTGTATCACACGAGTTATGCAATGTTTCTCTTGCATTCTAATCGTTCGGATTTTTTGTCTTGTGGTGTAGTCCTCTGCTTAATATCCAACGATTGATGGAATAAAAAAGAATTGGGGGTCTGTGTTGTCTGAATTGCAGGAAAAGAAGCCATCAAATGCATCTGGTTTGATGAAAAGCTATGAATATGAGGAAATCGTTAATTGAATGAAAGAACCAGAGGTGAAGAAAACTCAAAGAACTAAAGGGTTTAAGAAAATACAATATTATGGAAATAACTGTTGAAGAGCTGACCATGCAAATGATTACTTTAAGAAGGAACTGATCACAGATTCGTATTTGCTTAAAATTTTTGATTCAATTAAAGCTACCCATCTTGATTACGGATATGGAGGAAGGATTGTTGTTCCTAAAGCTCCGAGTGAAAATTTTGCAAACGCAGCTATAGATTGAATAAAAAATCTTCCTGTAATTTAGTGATGACAGTCAACTAAAAAATTCCAGTGTCAGTAGGGCCGCGGTCGTCTAGCCAATCCTTCTGAACAGTATGATTTCAAAGTGCCAGGTTTGAAAAATGAAGCTGCTTAACTTAATTTCAAAATTGATCACACATATATTTTTTTCTTTACTCGTACTGAAAATGTGTGGAAAAGACTTCCACATGAAGTAGTTTATTGGTATACTGTTTCAACATTCAAGAATCTTTTAGAAAGATGTTCTAATTTAAATACGCTCTTAAACAGTGTATGCAGGTTGACTTGACTGACATGCAGAGTCAATAACGGGCTATCAGTTCATTATGAACTACTAAGATCACTTAACTAAGATATTGTGCCTGCGACCTCTGAAATCGAAGACTACCAAGAAAGTTACCTATCATCTTGAAGACATATTCCATATTCTGTTTAAAGAGCTTTAAATTTATTATATTGTTCTTATTTTTGGGGTAATTTTAGTGGAGTATTTTTTTCTTGATATTAATTATGACGCAAATATATTGTCTTTGCCCCAATGACCATTAATTACAGAAGTCCTTTTCCTGTGGCCAGGATGCAAATTATGCAAATTAGTCCAAGCAAGCCACGTCATTCTCTGTCGCAAGGCAAACAATGACGGTGAAGCAATACTGGCCCACTAACAAAAAGATAACTCGACAAAATGGTCTGAGTGACTGCGCTCCGTTCAAGAGCAGAAGAGCACACGGTTTCATGCAGAAGTTAAGAGAACAAAAATGTTTGGACAAAATCCTTATCTTGACATTACTGCAACAAATCTACCGGAAAACGTCCAGAAAGGATTAGACACGGAAGAGCAACTTGCTTAAGCATTAGTGGCTAATAAGAGTCAAAACAACTTACTTTCCATGTGCAAGGACTGTGGAGGACCGTGCTATGTGGATGATGTTCTCTGCTACCTCTGATAAAATGCAGCTGGCTTCAACTATGCGTTTAAAAAAATGGGTGGGCAGCGACATTGTAATGGTTTCAATACCTCTTGTTGATCATGAAAGTGCATAGTTCCCTAATGCAAACACTGTTGTACTCCAAGTGGACATACCAACTTGGAAAGAGGCATGGGGTCTTAAAACAACTTTACACGAAATCGGCTCACTCCTTGTGAACAGCAGTTCTTATCCATTGAAGATGTACCTAAGGAACGAGAGACGAGCCTTTGTGAAGTAGCTAACGCAGGCTCAATGGGACTTTGACAAGTTTTTATTTTTATCATCCAAATATATTTTGTCATTTTGCAACTGACATTCTAAGTTATGGGAACTTAACAAATAACCTGGTTAATAATTTTTCTTTTTTATAAATTTACCTAATATTTTTTGCAAAACATCCTTTGTACGTGTTAAATTGTAAAGTAACCAGACAATTAAGAGGATTTTTAGAGCATGGCAGGATTTAGGTTTTTGCAAATTATCCGGTAACTGAAAAATAATCAATTTTACAAAAAATCGGTAACATATATACGCAGTATGATTATATTCAAGATATAACATATACCCCTATTAGATCATCAAAGACACCAAGAGTTTTTTAAAGATATCTTTCCCTTTTTTCATTCATTTGCATACTCATGATCATAAACTTAGCATCTATCCTTTGATAACCAAAAATACAATATATCACAATTTACATCGGTAAATACACAAGATTGGAAAAAGCTTTATTTTGTAGTTTTCTGAAAATTATACCAATCTTATTAGAATTACTTTTATCCTTGATTCAGATTTCATAAGGTTTTTTATTCATTCTCGACAATTTATAATTATATAGTTTCAAATCTCTTAACAAATATCGAAAAGTTATTTAAAATGATTACCTCATTAAAAAAGAAAATGTTACAACAGTATGTTTTCAAAATTATATACAAAAGAAGTTTATAGTCTGTCAATTACAAACTATCATGTATAAAATGTTATTATTCTTTTCGTTTACATATCACAATCCTTTATGTTTCATGAATCTTAAAGTTGTAAAATAAAAACTTTGATGAACCAACATATTCATTCCTTGGTTATGGAACTGAAAAGGGGAGTAAAATCCTCGTCTTAGTCTTAGCATATTTTTTTTTTTTTTTTTTTTTTTTTGCAAAGATAGTATTTATTTTAGAAGAAAGAACTCAGGGAATCATAAAAAAGAATATTCATAAATGGGAGAGCTGTGCAAAATCTCTATTTCTGAAGCTAAAGCCTTTGTCCAATATAAAATAACTCCTAGTGGCACAAGAGATAATCCGAGCTATTTCCATCCACGTTTGGATGATTCACTCAAGAAACGTTGTTTTAGCAATCAGAAAAGTGTTTCTTTTTTATAAGATATAGTAAAATGTGATCTGAGTTGGAGAAAATTGTAGAAGATATATGTCAAATGCAGTTATGTACACATGCCCGTTTATCAACCTTTCTAACTATGCGCACATATATGTTTGCATATATACTGTAGATAGATAGATAGAGACAGATACATGCACACTCATAAATAAATATATATATATATATATATATATATATATATATATATATATATATATATATATATATATATATATATATATACATACATATATATGCATATATATATATATATATATATATATATATATATGCATATATATTTATGTATATATATATATATATATATATATATATATATATATATATATATATATATATATATATATATATATATGGGCGGGAAAATTAATGAGAAAGACAGATAATAGATGGGCATTGATTAAAATAAAATCGTTTCTTAGAGATTACAAAAGAAGCAGGAGAAGGAAACGAAGATGATGGAATGACTAACTATAGAACTTTATGGGTATAAACTTCCATAGTATGAACATGAACAGACACGAGTGGATGGACATGTCTGAGGCCTTTGTTCTGCAGTGAATTGGTAACGGCTGACGAAAATAATGTCTATGGTTATATATATATGTATATATATATATATATATATATATATATATATATATATATATATATATATATATATATATATATATATATATATATATATATATATATATATATATATATATATACATATATATATATATATATATATATATATATATATATATATATATATATATATATACATATATATATATGTATACATATTTATAAATACATATATATGTATATATATATATATATATATATATATATATATATATATATATATATATATATATAAAACGGATTTTGAGCGAAGCGAAAAATCTATTTTTGGGTGAGATGGCCATGTCGTCCTGATGGACGTTCCTATAGGGTAGCTTCCTAGGGTATATTACAACTACGGCGATATTCCCAGAGAATTTACCTTAAGGTACCAGAATTCTAACTCCTGGAGCGAATATCCCTCCTGAAAGGGATATCGCGACATATCAGAGGACGTATTCTTGACACGCCACATGGCAATCTGCACCCTGACAGAGATTTCGTCTCGTAGGGGCAATTGGCAAGAAACGAATTCGGGAAAGAAAAAGGGGAGCCGCTCCCAAGGCTCCTTATCTCTCGTTTCGTAAGCGTGCCTGGCGCCAATCCTGGCGCCATCTGTATTCCTTGTAGCGTACACGAGGTGCTACAGATACTGTATGTAGGGAGGGGTCCTACAGCCCTTTCTTAGAAAGGCAAGGGCGGGTCCATCAGGACGACATGGCCATCTCACCCAAAAATAGATTTTCCACTTCGCTCAAAATCCGTTTTTTGGGCTCAAGCCATGTCGTCCTGATGGAAGTATACCAGAGCATTACTGTATCTGTGGATTCTCAGAACGTGCCGTACTCCCCGGAGGTAATTTTTCCCGTTCGACTAGACCTAGAGACCTAAGATGTTACCGTTATACATCTTTTCAACTAACTATAAACCATGTTAGAGCTTCCTGCCCCCTACAGGGAAGAGTCCTACTAGACTCTGGAAAAGTCTCGAAGAGTACATATACCTATGTATGAATACCAGGCAAGCTAATATAGTGGTCTCGCCCTATATTAAGTAAAGCATAGTTTGTAAAGAACCACTGCGTCAATATGAAATATCGACCAGTTCTCCGCACAATACTCGTATTGGACAAAGGCTTATATCCGCATAGGAGGAAACTAGTAAAACCGCCATCGTCCCCTTATGGAACGGGGTCCTCCCGTTAAGGGAAAGCATAAACCAATGCAACATAGCTTGCATAAAGGAACAATTCTATTAGAATTATCCCAGATAAGGTACATAGAATGAATGCTCAATTATACCAATAAATTGACACAGGTGAAGGAGACGCAAGGTTCTCAAGAACAAGTTCATTGACAGACAATAAACAGACAGGTTAACCACAATTATATATATATATATATATATATATATATATATATATATATATATATATATATATATATATATATATATATATATATATATATATATATATATATATATATATATATATATATATATATCAGAAGAGGATAACCCAAAACTTTAAGCATAAGTATGATAGTAAACAGAACTTGTTTATCTGAAGGAAAAAACATTAAATGCCACTTTTAAGATACCGAGGTATCAAAGTCATAAAAGTCTGTATTACAAATCAAAGACATTAGCGTTAGAAACGCTCGGCACACATGTCTGCACTTATGCTAGGTTCACCTTTGGAAATGGAACAGTCTACATGGGCAACTCAGTGCCCTCACTTAGTTTGTAGTACAGTATGTAACTACACACTCACCCTGGAATTAATCGTCCCAATTAAAACCACTGTTCCTCGCAGAGTTAAACAGTAGGGTTAACGACGCGACCCACTGCTACCACAGATCTCTTTAGTTCCTCTACTTGCTTCGCATAGTGGCGAAAGAACACTCTGGAAGACTTCCAGCCAGTGTATGAACGGAGATGTTCAAAATCCATACAATTAAAGAAATTTAAGGATGAGGCAACTTTCCTCGGATCGTGACCTGCGGGTGTACTGTCAGGATCCGCTCTGCGAATAAAATATGTGATAAATTTGAGCCTGATGTTTCTCCCCTGAATAGTTGACCACCCTTGAAGCCTGAAGTTCTATGAAGATAGATCTTTAGGCATTCTACTGGACATAGAGATGCATCTTTTTTCAGAGGGCAGATTCTCCAGGGACCCCACCTGTTGGTGGGTAACTCATTCTTGGCGAGAAACACAGGATCCGGAAACAGGTTCAGTTCTCCACCATCCAGGAACTGAACACGACCTGCCTCTCTCGAGAGGGCTACAATCTCACTAACCCTGGCCCCGGACGCGAGTGCAAATAGGAAGATAACTTTTTGTGTCAAATCCTTTAACGTACACTCTTCATTGCTCAACAGAGAAGCGAAATGAAGAACTTGTCTAAAGACCATGAAATGGCCTTTGGAGGTGCTGAAGGTCTGAGCCTAGCGCAGGCTTTCGGAACTTTATTAAAGAACTCGTTACCTAGGTCGACCTGGAAGGCATATAGAATAGGTCTTGTCAAAGCAGACTTACACGCTGAAATCGTGTTAGCTGCCAATCCTTGACCATGGAGGTGGATGAAGAAAGATAAGCAGAAGTCTGTCGAGATCTCCTGCGGATTCTTCGCCTTGACAAAGGCCACCCATTTTCTCCAAGATGACTCATATTGCCTTCTAGTAGATTTGCACTTATATTCCTCTAGGAAGTCTATGCTGGCTTTCGAAATCCCGAAACGCTTTCTCACCGCTAGGGAGAGAAAATCATGAGCTGCAGGGTCCGGGTTTTCTGTAATGAAGCGCAGACAGTCGACTTCTGGACTCGATGGGTCAGAACTGGATCTGGTAGCGGTACAAACTTTAGCTGTAGTTCCAATGCCAGGGAGAACCACACGCTGTTCGGCCACTTGTGGGCTACTATTGCCGCTACCCCCTTGAAGGATCTCAGTTTGTTGAGGACCCTCAACAGAAGGTTGTGATGAGGGAACAGATAAATCCTGGGCCCTCTGTTCCAGTTGAGGGACATCACGTCCACTGCTTCCGCTAAGGGGTCCTCGTACGGGGACACGTACAGGGGCAACTTCATGTTGTCTTTCGTCGCAAAGAGATCTATCTGCAGTTCTGGGACTTGATTCAGAATGAAGGAGAATGATCCTGCGTCTAAGGACCATTCCAACTCTATCGGTGTGAACCTGGATAGAGCGTCCGCTGTCACATTGCGGACTCCTTGAAGGTGAACTGCCGACAGGTACCACTTCTTCTTTTCCGCCAATCGGAAGATGGCCAACATCACCAGGTTGAGAGGTGGTGACCTCGATCCTTGTTGATTCAAGCATCTCACAACTACCTCGCTGTCCATCACCAACCTTATGTGGATCGAGTGACATGGGGAAACTTTCTTTAAGGTAAGGAGCACTGCCATAGCTTCTAGAAAGTTTATGTGAAAGGTCTTGAATAGCTTGGACCAAGTCCCCTAGACTTTTTTCTGATGAGAGTGACCTCCCCATCCCTCCCTCGAGGCATCTGAGTGAATCGTCACCGACGGGGGAGGTGGCTGAAGAAGAACCGACTTCTTTAGAAGTCTGGCTTGGGACCAAGGCCTGAGAAGAGTACGTAGCCGAAGCAGAACTGGTCTTCTCAGATCTCTTCGCACGTTTGATGCATAACTTCTCCAAACTCCGGTTGCATCCTTTAGCTGTGCTCTTAGCACTGGGTCTGTCACCGAAGCAAACTGGAGAGAGCTCAGTACCCTCTCCTGTTCGCGTCTTGATATCCTTTCGGAATCTAGAAGTCTCTTGACAGAACCCGCTATCTCCTTCCTTTTCTTCGCCGGGATGGAGAAACGGTGTGACAAAAGGTCCCAGTGGATTCCCAGCCACTGGAACTTTTGAGATGGAGAAAGTCGAGACTTTTTTTCTGTTGATCTTGAAACCTAGGTACTCTAGGAACTAGATCACTTGACTGGAAGATTGTAAGCATTCTGTCTCGGATGCTGCCCGCACCAACCAGTCGTCTAGGTAGGCTACTACCTGAATTCCCTTTAGGCGTAATTGTTTGAGAGCTACGCTCGCAAGCTTCGTAAAAATCCTTGGGGCTATGTTTAGCCCGAATGGCATGGCTCTGAAGGCGTATAGTCTTCGTTATAGCCTGAACCCTAGGTAGGGGGAGAGTCGATGGTTGATTGGAATGTGCCAATAGGCGTCTGACAAGTCTATAGAGACGGAATATGCCCTCTTGGGCAGTAAGGTCCTTATGTGTTGCAGTGTTAGCATCTTGAATTTGCAATACACTATGAACTTGTTGAGTGGCGACAAGTCCAGAATGACTCTGAGCTTTTCCGAGTCTTTCTTGGGAACACAAAACAGCCTCCCTTGGAATTTGATGGAATTCACCTTTCGGATCACATTTTTCTCAACAGTTCTTGAACGTACTCCTCCAGAACGGGGGTGGAGTGTTGGAAAACACGAAGGCCCGGGGGTGGAGTGCTGTACCAGCTCCAGCCCAGTCCATTCTTGAGTAGGCTGTGGGCCCAGGGATCGAAGGTCCACCGATCCCAAAATTTCAGAAGTCTCCCTCCTACCGGTATCATCCTACTTGGACTGCCGTCCCGAGGTCTTGCCTCCCTGACCACGACCACCCCTGAATCCCCTTTCTCCTTGAGGGGCGCCCAGACGAGCCTCTGGCTGCCCCTCTAGGCTTTGCTCGAAAGGAAGTAGACTGCCCTTTGAACGATGGGGTGAATGCCGTGGACTGTGTCGACACGGCCTGGGGTACCCACTGAAAAGTAGTCGGGGTTTGTGCCACAATCTGGGGCACTGGAGGCAATGGCAATTGCAGTTGCTGTTGCTGTCTAAAAGGCTTGGCTGGCCGAGACGGTAGCCTAGTCCTCATAGTCTTCCTCTTTGGTTGAGGATCCTCATCCGGGGAAGACTTTCTTTTGATAGCCAGGCCCCACTTCTGGAGAAGGTTTCTATTCTCCAAGGCGGCCTTATCAACTACTTCTTTGACCAAATCGGTAGGGAAAAGGTCTTTGCCCCAAATGTTGGAGGAGATTAGTTTCCTTGGCTCGTGCCTCACCGTAGCCGAGGTGACCACGAACTCCCTACAAGCTCTCCTCACCTTGACGAAGCCATAAAGATCCTTCGTCACTGTGGCCAGATGAGTCTTGGCCACCACCATGAACATTTCATGGACCTTGGGGTCACTTGCCATCGTCTCAAGAGTAGTCTGAAGAGACATTGAGGCAGCCAGTCTTTCTTTTGTCTCGAACTCTCTCTGCAAGAGAAAGTCAGACAGCTTAGGGAGGTCCTCGCCGAACTGACGTCCGGCGATATCAGCCTCCAACTTCCCAACTGAGAACGTAAGATGGACGTCCTTCCAGTCTTTGTGGTCCATAGGTAGGGCTAGCGACAAGGGTTTACACTCCTCCAGGGAGGGGCAAGGCTTGTCGGCCTCGACTGCTTTTAGTACAGCCGCAAACCCTTTCTGAAAAAAGGGGAAGGCTCTAGCAGGAGAGGACACAAAGAAAGGGAGCTTCTTGCTCAATGCAGCTACTTTTGAGTTAGAGAAGCCCCTCTCTTTCAACGAGGATGAAAGCAGAGCTTGAGCCTTAGTATGGTCCATCACTATGACCTCCTTCGGCTCTGGCTCCTCCTTTGAAGCTGGTTCCTTCCTCAGCCGGACACATGGTTTAGCATCTGAGCACAAGGGAAGGTCTTTCACATTGAGCCTTTTCTGGGGCCCATGTGATTCTGCAAGGCTCTGCATCCGCAGTTCCATTGCAGCCGCCTTCTCCTGATTCTTCTTCTGCATTTGTTGGATCATTCCAACAATAGAAGATAGGGCCTGTCCCAGCTCTACTGGGAGACCGGCCGATGTTGAGGGAATAGGCTCCGGAATCTGAACCGGAGTAGCCGACACCTCGTCGACCTCTTCCTCTACGACGTCCGGGGCTTGAACTTCATCCTGGCCTTCTGCCAGGAGGTCTTCTTCCAAACGCTCGTCCACGTCAGACATCCTGTCATCTAACTGGATGTCTTGCATCGCGACCGCGACTTCAGCATCCACCTGGATCTGACTTTGGGGGATCTCCTCTTAAGGCTGGGGAATCACAGCATCAGCTGATGCCTTAGGGAAAAGATACGCCCTCATCTTCTCACTTGGAAGATAAGGGCCAGAGGTGTTCTTTTGGAAGCCCCTTACCCAGGTACGAAGCTTCTCCCTTGCTATATCCATTGATTCCGCCGTCCTAGGGGAATCAAAGGCCTCAGTAATCAGGTTAGTGCACACAGTACATACCTGAGGGTCCCAATACTGGAGATCATCCTTGGAGACAGCGCATGCTGCGTATCTCCTACAGAACTCATGTCCGCAGAGATTCTTGCTGCGGACGTTGCAGAAAACATTTCCGCACTTCGGAAGGTCCTCCTGTAAAGAGAAGAAATTTCCATGAGTATCAAGTGAACTATGTATCACTGGATATGCATAGTATAGCATAACAATTCAGAAAGGAAAGACACACACTTGTGTTTCCCTCACAACCCATTGTTGCAGCCTTCCAGATAATAAAATCAAATGGTTGATCTCTTCTAGAGTAACCAATGCAAAGTTTCCAGAGGAAACAGGTGGAGCTCACACCTAAGCAATGATTTTAAAATCCTGGATAATAAACAGGAAAGAACTCACTTTCCTATCTGTAGGGCAACAGCAAAGGACTTGTGCAAGAAAACACAAAAGTGTTAGAACACAGTGCTGTACCAAAACCCATACTATAGTTTTCTTCTTACAGTATATGTTATACTGAAGAATACTGGTACAGTATAGGAGGTTACGTGCCGGCCGGCACTTGCCGGCCGGCACACACCATGACTAGCTTTAAAGTATACTACTTAACAGCTATAAGGTGGCAGAACGCTGGTTCAAATGCATGTGCCGGCCGGCAGTAAGTGCCGGCCGGCAACAGCCAATGCCGGCCGGCAATGACTGCCGGCCGGCAACTACACAAGGTAGTACCCAGCTGCCGGCCACACTCTTGGTGACCGGCAGACAAGGGCTGACATTAGCCGGCCGGCAAAGGTACAGGACCGATGCCGGCCGGCAGCAAAAGAACCAGAGGACTACACCAGAAAAATAGGATGGATGCCGGGATAAGAGTGTACACTACCTCCAAGCCCGGCAATCCGAAAGAGTGCATATAAGGAAGGGGAGAATCTAATTCAGGCTTCCTGACCAATGCCGTCTGGCTCTACAGGCAGGCATGGATGAGGGACCAAGGGAGGTCCGGGCAGCACTCAAAATATAAGACCCTTGCCGGCCGGCAGCTCTGCCGGCCGGCAAGGGGCTGAGTCAATTCCACATCCTAACCTAATCTAGGTCCAGATGTAGAACGACGTACAGTACTGTAATGGCTAGGCCATTACGGAGATAGAGGGGGAAGGGACAAAAGAGGGTCCTACCAACCTTGATTTAGTGACGGATCCCCCGCAGCCAAGAAACTTATCTCAGCCTAAGGGAGATCCAAGGGGGGAGGCCAGCAATACTTGCCAGCTCCCAGAGCACCAAAGCAAGGAAGGTGTTGCTACTCCCAGGGAAAGAAACTTATCCTCCCCCGAGAACAGCAACAAGGACTAGTCTGGTAGATCACAAAAGAAGGAATCATATCCACAGAAACCTTCGGTAGTGACCTAAGGAGGCTAAGCCACCTTTGTCTGTGTCAGGCCAGCGAGGGAGACTCTACCCCAAGCCAGACAAACACAGACTCAGACTAAAAAACTCTGTTGTTCTGTCCCTCTTTGAACCAGACTTACTGGAACAGGAAGGTACAGTAACACCCCAGTATAGTTTTATCGAAAATTAATTCGGAAAAAACCACTTAGGGATAAGCCCAAGGCTTAAACAGAGGGAAAGGGATTGCATACCTTCTCCGAAGAAAAGAAAGCAACCGGGGAGTATGAGAAAGTATACTAAGGCTCCATAAGCAACTTAGCCTAGGCACCAAGAGAATCGATTACCTAAATCACCGAAACTCACTCGTATACTATCTTGGAAATATTCCATACAATCTTAAATGTATAAAACATAGCCTAAAGCTTCAATAAAATTTTAATACACTCGGAAAAACCAAAATCATGCATGAAGTACTAGGACCAAACGACTAGGCTACATGGCCTAGCGTAGGCCAGAATGGCGAATACTTCGCCAAAATAATACTAAGCACGAAAGGAAATCCTATGTAATGCTAAATAGCTAAAATTTATTAAAGCAAAACAACCGGGAATGTCGCTCTGACTAACTAAACTTATACCTAGCGAGCGACAGCGTCCATGACGCCTCCGGTAGGCTACGGCTCTTGTAACAAAGATTAAACCTATTAATCACTCAAAAATTTACCAAGAGCCTACATTTATACATAAAAGACATGGTACTCAACTTATCAGAGGCCGACGAAGACGGAGAAGCCATGAAAAGCAGAATAAATCCAAGATTTGCGAGAAACACAGGAAAAAACACCGAGTTGTTAAGCTACGCAAAAAGGAATACAGATGGCGCCAGGATTGGCGCCAGGCACGCTTACGAAACGAGAGATAAGGAGCCTTGGGAGCGGCTCCCCTTTTTCTTTCCCGAATTCGTTTCTTGCCAATTGCCCCTACGAGACGAAATCTCTGTCAGGGTGCAGATTGCCATGTGGCGTGTCAAGAATACGCCCTCTGATATGTCGCGATATCCCTTTCAGGAGGGATATTCGCTCCAGGAGTTAGAATTCTGGTACCTTAAGGTAAATTCTCTGGAAATATCGCCGTAGTTGTAATATACCCTAGGAAGCTACCCTATAGGAACGTCCATCAGGACAACATGGCCATCTCACCCAAAAATATATATATATATATATATATATATATATATATATATATATATATATATATATATATATATATATGCGCAAATACTCTCATGCATGTATACAGCAGTATATATATATATATATATATATATATATATATATATATATATATGTATATATATATATGTATATATATACATATAAATGTACATATATATACATATATATACACAAACACATATATATATATATATATATATATATATATATATATATATATATATATGTATGTATGTATATAGATATCCCTAAGGTACAAATATTCAATTTACGAACTTTTTGATTTAGGAACGTAATTTACCGCAGGTTAAAAATATGTTCATAAATTCCATGTAGTTGAAATTTTTAAATTAGCGCCACACCTGACTGGTTCCCGGTGCCGCCGCCGTACCCAGGCTGGGCAGCACCGACCCTCTTCATTCAAAATCCATAGTGTTTGCTATTGTAATCTACGTAGCTTTTTCTCTGCAATACCTCTACCTTATTTCATCCTTATTTCCATAAATTACTAAAACATTAACTATCACTGATAAGCAGATTGCCAGTGCAAGATTAGGGTTGATATTTGTAGTAGTGTGAAGTAAAAGCAAGCCTTTCAATGGAAATCAAAATAGCCATTGTCAATTAACTTAATAGCCGTGAGAAAATGGCAAATATTGAGCTTGTATGTCAAGTAAGTCAGTCAATAATTAGGGTGATTTAAAAGACGACTACGAATCATCCGATGAAGGAGAATTATTCCAGGTGTCGGCTAACTCGTATCCCTTCATCATATATCCGTCACCTAGACAAATTGGTTTAAAAAGATATTTTGCAGTATTTTATTGTTTTCATTATCTAATATTCACAGCGCAATGCATTGTACTATATATTTGACTGCATTGTGTAATGTAATTGTATGAGAGAGAGAGAGAGAGAGAGAGAGAGAGAGAGAGAGAGAGAGAGATCACGAGCGTATGTAGGTGCACGGATACGGAATGTTTTATCGTGATAAATAATCTTTTCGTATGTACAGTAAAAAAAACCATATATTCTAAATAAAATATATTTATTGTGTTATACAGTACAGGATACTTTATCTAGTAGTACAATACAGTACTAATTTGCAAACATTTTTTTCAGTATTGTACACTATGACATAAGAAATGAATTGAATCAGAATTGGTTTAAAAACATAAGTTACAGTAAGGTATTTTAATGTGTCCTTTACAAAATATTTACAGTAAAATGTACTGGACCATATATTTGACTGCACTGTGTGTCTTATGTAATGTAGATGTACGGAAAGAGAGAGAGAGAGAGAGAGAGAGAGAGAGAGAGAGAGAGAGAGAGAGAGAGAGAGAGAGAGAGAGAGAGAGAGAGAGAGAGTCATGCCTCAGCTGATCAGCTGATTCCATCGGTCGTAGAGATCCAACACTTTATCGTGATAAAAAGTCTTTTCCTATTCTTACGAAGC